>NW_020454139.1:997778-1052227 GCF_003342845.1 Nothoprocta perdicaria | reverse complement strand
CCAGAACTTCCCTATAGAGGTCATTGCAGCCTTATGGTGGGATTCATAGGAAATTTCTGGGCTACCTTCATACCTGTAAGTCATGGCTCAAGTCTGTCCTAAATAACTTCCTTTGCATTTCAACAGATGTCTTTTTATTCCAGACTTCTCTCCTAATTCCATTTGCATAGTTTCCCACTGTGCATCTTGATGAATTCACTTCGGAAGTGGAAATGAAACTGCTTTAGAGGACACACTGGCTTTCTGCAATAAAATACTTCGATATTTTTAAACCTTTCTAACTGAACAAGATTTTTAAATAACTTTATATTACTAGAGTACTACTCAAWATCTGTGGAATATGGGTAAATTGGTGTCAATATGGGGGCAGTGAAGTTCTCAGTTTTTTCCTTAGTTGTTTCCTGAGAACTATTATCAATGATAATTCCTATTCTCTTTTTGAGTAGATGTTGATTTGTTCAGTTTACCACTGAAACGCTGAGTTATTCTTTCCTACTGACTGATTAACCTACAATATCTATTTTATCAATGCCTTCACTAGAAGTTGTGTATGTCTGCTCCTTGAGGTCCCTTCGTGTTAGTTATTCTTTAAGAAACATGAGTTGACCAAAATATTAGTGGGTTTTGATGAATACACTAATCTACAAAATCAATCTTGTCTCCCTTACAATATTATCACCAGTACCTTGGCTGCTCCATCCTACTAGACATGAAACAGAATTAACCAATGTCTGATGCTAAAAATAGTCACAATTTTTAGATTTTTCAGTTTATTTTTCCATGTCTGATTAAAGTGAAAGCCCAAATAATAGGCAGAGGAATGATTTTTCAGGCTGTATTCTATGAGATGTTTCCAACATAGTCAGTTACATTTGTCCTTACTAACCTGCAGTGAGTTGGAAAAGCAGCAAGTTGCTGCTTAATTAATCTGAGGGGCCAGTATTAGCCTCATCTTACTCTATATTTTCTCTGATATTTTTCTGAGGAGAATTATGCTTGTGAAGGAGGTGTTTAATCCTGCCATCAACCTTGCATCACCCTGCTTCTAAGCATCTGTTTTATACTTTAATGCGTTCATTTTATCCTTTACTGTCTTCTTTCCTTTTATGTATTTGTAGAAAGCCTTATTATTCTTCACTATATTGCTTGCTGTCCCCTCTGATACTCTGCTTTTCTCCTGTGTAATTTTCTTTTTTTCACTCACTCTAGCTCCCAACATGTATTTTTCCTTTAAATCATTTTTTCTTGATGGTTTTAGTTGCAGCTGCACCCCATTTTTCATCAATATTTCTTCTGTTGCCTCTTTACTTTTGCCATTTAGTCATCTTGGGATTTTTGTCTCCTTAAAAAGGATGCTGTTCCATTAGACATTTGTTAGTACATCTTTGAAACAAGTCAATTCTTTTTCCACGCATTGTTCCTTTAAAGTTAATTTTTGACTTAGGTCACCTACTATTTCATTTGCCCTTAGAAACTCGTCATTTTAAATTTTCTCGCTGCTATCTTACCCTTTACGTCCTTCTACTCTTAAATTACAATGTGGGAATTGCATGTRCCTCTGGAGTTATGTGTTCTTTCGTCTGTGAGGCCGTGGGGCAGTGCAAAGATTGCTCCAAGCAAAGCCTGGGTAAGTTCAGTACAAATACGGGAGTGTAGAGGCTGACACTGGTGACCGGCTTGTCCCCTGCTTCCTAGTCTGTCCGGGACCAGTTCGGCCTTCAGAGCGATCTGAAGGGTTCGTTTGTGTTGGCTTCAGGCTGCCCGTGACAATATTCACATTTCCTCCGCCGCTCCTTCCACCACTGGGGCTTTGAAGAGCGTGCTCAGTACCACCGAGCTAACTGTGCTACCTCTGCGGAAATTCCTTCCATGCAGAGGGAATTTCCAGTGATCCAGCTGAACTGCTTTTATGTCCTTTAAACTGGAGTGATGTTTACTTAATTTGGAATTGATTTTCATTTACTTTTTTTCTACTTTTGTACAGTATTGGGACTCGGAGTGAGTCCTTTAAATGCTGCCATAAAAAATGCATGCGATAAATAATAGGTCCATGGCACGACTTAGGACAGACAACTTTGATTTGTGCAGTGTTTGTTACTGGACTCTGCTTAGGAGTAGCTCAGAAGAAAGSTATCATCACCTAAATCGTATTACAATAAAACTAAGTTCTACTCTTTTGTTATGCATAGTGAATTTAACTTATCCTTGATATTTCTGTACTGAAATCAATACAGTTAGTGAATTACTAGCCTTTTCAGGGAAAAAAAACCCCACAACTATTGGGGATTTTTTTTTCTTCAGTAAAACACAATATTTCCTGTTAGCATTATTTTAATATTTAGCATATTAATGATACAACATAATGTSACTCTTGTAATTTGCAAATTACACTAATTTAAAATATGATTATGCATATCTGTAGCTAAAAATGTATTTCAGGTTACACTGTATACTATGATTTGTACCAGAACTCTGAAAATGCGAGTGTTTTAAATTTAAAATTCAGAACACTTACAATATTTTACATTTAATTTTAAGTGTTATTATATTTGTAATCCAATACCTACAGATCCCTAAAAAATTGCTATGTCATACGCTATATTTACTCTTCCATTGTACAGAACACTAGCAAATTTCTTATAGTAAATTCTTCAGGTAGAATTAAGTAATACAAAATCTAGTATCTACTACAATACTATTTATTGTAGTATTGTAAATACTATTTATTGTATACAATTGACTTGAACTGATTCTGTCATTACAGTGCATACCTTGGGAAGCAGCAGAGGCTGATCCCTTCTGAAGTTTCTTAGTGCAGGCCTAATTATCCTTTTAAAACACAAATCTTACCATAAATCTTACTGCTGATTTAAGAACATTGTGAAGCTCATACAGTTGATGTACTCATTTTTTGAAAGACAAGTCAGTGAGAATTTCATGTAAAAYCAAAAGTGCATTTATTTTGACAGAGACCGAAGGCACAACAAAACTGCCACTTTCTGATTTTAAGAGGGTGAATTGACTATTCAAAGGAAAGAGTATGTCCTATGTCAGAGAGGAAAGACCTGAATCAGTTATTGTGTTTCACTAGACATTCYATAGAGCCTTTTAGTAGGCATTTGTATTAGTCTTCCTTTCTTAAAATTTTTGAATCGGGTGTTGCTTTTGGGGGACAAATAAAATCAAATTACACTAGTAATATATGTCTGCGTGAGTGAGATTCTGTGATGCCACATTCTCTGCTGAGACCTTTTACATGCCTTGGTGAATGTTCTAACAATACTTAAAGCAATGGATACTACTTGAGAAAGATTTGTTAATTTTGGTAATACTATTACTTTTAGTCCTGAAAGACAGGGTAATAATCACACTGTGTGAGGCTTAAACTACCTTTATAAACTGAGGTTTTGACTATCTGAGAGAGAGACTTAACCTGTCATGCAATAGATGAATGAAAGATGAATTTTAGTTAGTCAACACCCTCCTTCCCTGCTGACTGTTTCTGCTGTTTAGAAGGATTTTCTCTTGCAAAAGCAGGACTTCCAAACATCCTGATCAAATAGAAACAGATTTTATGCTGCAAAGAGACAGCCTCACCAATAAGTAGCTGAATGTGCCACATGTGTTCTTGTTCCGCTTATAATTTGTTGTAATCCCTCGTGTACCTCATTGGACAATGAAGCCATTGTTTTCAGACTTAAGAGGGCTCTTCTTGAAATTGTCACTGCTTTTGCTAAAATAGAGCAGATTCTCCCATTCTAGAGTTATTTTATTCAAATAAATCTTAGTCATTGGCATTTGGCAGACTGGGTATTAAAAAAAAAAAAAGAAAAGAAAAAAGAAAAAAAGGCCAAATCAGCATGTGGTTCTGTGGAAGAAAAAACTCAAACATAAATGACATTTAAGCCAACTCTGACTGTGTTACATGAACCAACTAGTGGCAGGACGGCAAAAATAACCAATTGGAACCAAGAAGCYTAAATTCCAGGTACCTTTGCTTTCTGTAGGAAAGAGACTTCATCCTTGTGTAATTGTATAGCACCTTCTCATGGTATTCCATGTTAAGATAGTCTCACAACTAATGGACATCAAACTAAAAATCTCTCTTACTGATACGGGAGTTGCTCTGGTTCAGCAAGTCTCACAGCGTTGCCTTTCAGATCCATTACCTCTTTCTGTCTCTGTGTCAAAATCAGTTTTCAACTTGCCATCACTTCACCAAAACTGCTTTCTGAGGAGCACAGATAAAAAGGCTAGGATCTTTCTATAAGTACTGTGATGATAAAGTGTTTCCTAAAAGTTTGATTCTTTTTTTTAATTTTAATTTTTGCATTTTATTTTTTCAGTTTTGATTTATATGAAGAAATTTTTCCAGACTGGGCTTGTGTAAGTCTTTTGTGCAATAGCACTATACACCTTTCTCAAAAATTCTCAAGATGCTTTGCTTAACAGTTTGTTTATTCCTAAAATTTTATTTGGTTTAAAGTGACATTTGAATTTGGAGTAGTTATCTATTTTAAATATACTAGTAACATTTCTTATTATAGAAATAAGTATTGCTGAAAGACTCCCTGTTTCTGGAGAAAAATTTCCCTAAGAACTGAATCATTCAAAAAAGGTTTTTCTGCAGTTACTCTCCTTGAGTTTTTATTCTTTAATAGCTGAATGTGTGGACTAGCTCTCAGTTAAAGAGTCAGTCTTTGTGCTGTCCATTCTCCTAAATGTTTATATGTCTGCAGGTTGTAATAGCTGATATGGAAAATATCCATAGCACTATAGGGTAGACTTCTTGTCCTCTGCTGTTGGATTCTTTGTAGGCATTCACTTCCTATGATAAAAAAAGGTATTCCTTTTATTTTTATTTCCTGAGGGAGGAAGAGGGAAAGGTGGCACTTTCCTTCCCATATATCATCTTTAAAACCAGAACAGAACAAAACACAATTCTGCATTTCTGTTAATGGCCATGAGTTAATTCATATCCATCACAAGAGGCAGAAATGTCACCGAGCAACAAATCTTTCATTCTGATTTTCATTCATTGCAGGTAATTTCACCTAACTTGGAACCTGGGTGTGAACTGGTGTGGGTAGCTTTAATTTGGCTTTTTTTTTTTGAGGGGGGGGAAGAATATTACCATCTAGAAAGGATTATTTGAAAGGGCTGTCTGAAAAACTCTTCTTAAAGTTTGAAGTAAAAATCCTCCACCTTCTAATTAATCTCCCTATGCACACACCATATATATGCATATATATATATATACACACATGTATATATGTGTGCATGTATCAGTTTAGGGCATAACTGAATTTGGTTGGTTATGTTATCCCTCAGATCCTCAAAGAAACATGTCAGTAGCTACTGTGATTGAGGAGAGCTCCACTGAAATCTGCTGAGAAACAACAGTTTACAAAAAATGGGAAATTCTCTAAAGCATGCTTGAAATCATTTTTGTTTAATTTTTGATCCCATTTGTAAAAAACAGCTTAAACAGTAGCTTTGACTCCGATTCTGTTTGTGGAATATTGCTATTTTTGAAGCACTCAAAATGGATTTASGTGTGAACAACAAAAAGCTGAACAGAACTGTACAGTCTTTTAGGATCTGTTGTCTTAGTGAGCATCCTTTCAGGGAAGAATTATCCTGTGTTTTTGGGGAGATTTTTCTGTACTGGTGAGTCTCAGAGTGTCAGATTTTAAAATTGATATTAGTCCGTTCATTCAAGAAAAATGCAGATCTTTCATTCCTTTAAGTAATAAAAGTAAAAATACTTTAAAGATAACTAAGATCTTGCTGGTAAGTTTGATTCTCTTCTGTATAYGTATTAAGCAAATGCAGCAGGGAGAAAGAGGTGAAGGAGCTGTGCCAGATGGAGGTAGGTGCCTGGTCTTTTGAGATTAGTTGGTCCCAGAAAGTCTCTGCAAACCATGGAAGAGACCTGAAACAAGACCGTGGCTGACAGGAAGCATTACTTCCTGAAATCTGACGAATGTTTTACAGTGGAGGCAGAAGCAATAATAGAGATCTAGAGTCCTATAGGTTGTCTTGGAAAGTGCTGTCTATAATGACAGGCCCATCTTTATATGAATTTTTCAGTCATACTTGTACCCAAAGCCATTTATCCTTCATTTTCACTAATGAGATCTTTGCTTAAATTTGAAACTAAAGCATTGAAATTCATAAATTTAAGATGTTGATTGGTCTGGTTGTATGATTACTTTGTGGGAAAGGAGGAGGTTTTACAATTATGTTTGTGTTTGGATTTAATTTGTATGGTAAGTTAAGTATGAGATTTATGGAGTGCAATGTGCAGAATGTTTTATTTACTCTTCCAAAGACTATGAATACACACAACATCTGAATTTGATCTTTGCAAACCAAGTACAGGAAATATGGCATAATTTAATACTAATTGTCTCCCTTAATTGCACCTTCCATCTGTTTATTTGCTAGTTCTATACTTAAGTCATTACAGTACTTATTATTTGATTTCTGGTTGTAGTTTATTTTCTAGTGCTGTACTCTTTACATATTTATTTATTTATTATATTTTAGATTTATATTATTGGATCTTATCCTTTGGAAATTTACTAATTTAATTTTGTTCCAATTGAATTTTATCAGTGAGAGGATATTGTCTTCTGTATGTGGGACTGTCTAGTGAAAAAAAAAAAAGTCTATTTTTTTTTCCCCCTACAGCCAATGAGGCATTTCAATACTAGAAGTTTGAAAATGCCATTATAGGCAAGTTCTGTCTAATCATAAAATCTGTCTTGACCATAAATTGCAATCAAAGGAAGATGTGCTGTCTCAGCCATATCAGATGGTCTTTTCCTAAGCGTTACAGCTCTGGACAGATGTCTTCTGTGTACAGCTGTGTTGGTGGATGAGGTAACTTGTCATTGTCTCACCACCAAGTGGTTGGTGGAATAATTTGTATCCTTCCACATTTATTTCAGGCAAAATCATTCAGGTTTATGCTAATTTAGCTGATTAATTTTTCCCCTCTATCTGGTGTGAATGAAAAACTTCTTTAGCAGAACTTAGAGGAACGTGGATGCCAGCTCAGGACGAGCCAAATATCATTTTCTTTCAAGGTGCACATTAAGGAAAAACTGGAAAGAATTTGAAGGAAACTTGAAATTAGTWGTTAAATTCAGTAATTAACTGATATATGTCAGAAGAACTTCTATATAATAGATGGGATAAATTTCATAGGCCTCTTCTGTCCTCAGTTTCCTAAAAGGGAAAGTTTTCCCAATGCTGAAAGCCAAATTAAACCCCTTTTCTGGTTTGGTATAGAAAGAGGGAGGGAGGGGGAAGCACTGAAGGGAAACGCTGTGTTTGTACATGGAGTTATTGCGTATCTGTGTTATAGGTCTCACAGGATACTCATGTATGTGCATTATTCAGATGTACAGTGAAATCTGGCAGGAGCACATTTCAGGACCTCAGTGAGGTGTTTTAATTAAAGGTCAGCTAAAATTGTGCTGGAAACCTTGGGGAAACTTGACAGTGGCTATTTAAAACAGGGGCTAACAGATTTAATTGCTCTTGCAGRTCTCAGTTACAAATCAAGATAAACAGAATACCTGTTGAGCCTATACAGTAGAGCTGGATTTCAGAGTTATTTTCATTATTTTCCTGGAAGTGGTGTAAAATCCATGTATTACTCAGAACCTCAGAGAAAAAAAATTCAAGGAGAATTTGTGTGAAGTGATTACTAAGTAGCACATGAAGCAGATATTGGAGAGGTGGCTTCAGTGGCTCCGTCTGTGGTAATAACCTATTGTGTAACCCACTTTTTCTGAGTCCTTGAATCCCCCTTTGTCTGCCTTGGAGCGGAGTTGTCCTTAACTCCCTGAGTGGCATCTGGAGGGGAAGGAAAACTTCCCTTCCTAATGAAATCATGGGTGAGCAGGGGGTTTCAGCCTAGGGAGGTGAGCTCTGCAGTCTTGGTGTGCCCAGTGTTCATGATGAACAGTGAGGGCTGGCTGGAATTGCCAAACTGGGGAGCTGTGAGTGTGGAGGGCAGCTTTATTCCCTTCTGCGAGCATGTTTGAGTATGTCACTATACATTTTTTATCTATAAATGGATCCTTTAAATGTGTTTATCCATGAGATATGCTTGCTTGTCAGGTTAGCAGAAGAATTGATAAGCCTTTCAGTAAGGAAAAATGTGGAATGAGAGAGAGAAGGGCATTTATTCATAACTTAAAGAAAGGACAACACTGGAAAATCATGTTTGTGTGTGAAAAGCACAGATAATAATGTAGACAGATAACAGGTATCTATAATACAAAGAGTGACAAGGTTTAGTAATAATACATAGAAGATGGATAAYGCACATAGAAAACTTAATTAAGTTACCAAAACGGCTTGTTTGCTAATTCCCAAAAATATTTATGCCATGTCTAATGATGTATTATTGCCTGTTAGCCAGATTTGCCTCTCAAGATAGCATTCACATTTGAAAGGGGCTTGTGTGTATTTGAAGGAAGTATTCACCCCAGATTTTTCAATTTGGTAAACCTTTCTGCCAGTTACGTCTCTTTTACAGATGAATSTAGTGACTCAGGCGAGGAGAATGAAAGGGTAAATATACTTCGGGGTGTTGATTTTAGAACAACTGTGCTTACACCTTAAGTATTTTAATTGTTCAGTCATCTAACACATAATTCCATTTTTCATAAGCTGATGAACAGTAACTAGTGATGTGTTTCACCTTTTCATATTATTTAGCAGAAAGTGTATTTAAATAACCTTATTGTTTGTTTGGTCATGTACACCTTCTTGATGTGTTTTTTCACTTCCATGACTCAGTTTCCTTACTTCATAATAGGGACGATAAACTTTCATCTTCCATGCCTTATCTGTCTATACAGGTAAATTTCGGCAAAAAGAGAGGTTTTAGGGTTTGAWTTGTTTTATTTTTAGAAAACTTGGAATGCTAAGGTTTCTTGTTTGAGTCTTCTAAGCACTTTTTCCTTGCTCTAAAAGCATGTACAGTCCCCCAATTCTTTCTTGGAAGAGGGCTTTTTGTGTCACCCGTCTTTAGCTTCACCTTTAGCATTCACAAACAAGTTTTCCTCCCTCATAGATACTGTCCTAACTTCGTTTGTGTTGCACTGGTAACACAGACATCCCTAAAACCAAATCAAGCGTCAGGTGTCTAGTTTTCAAGCTGTGTTACTAAATTAACAGTCTGGTCTTTTGTACACCAAATGCTTTCTGATGCTTGTGCATGGGGGATGGGGCCTCCAGTTGGAGGTGCCAGGTGCATTATCGCTAGGAGAATAGAAGTGGCAAGACCACAAAAAAGAGTTAAAATATAAAAAGGCTTCTTGTGGAGAGCCTGTTTGGCATGAGGTTCACGAAAGGTAAGAATAAAGCACATTAATTAGTGGCTAATAAGTAAACCACCACCTTGATAGATAGGAACGCTGAGACTGCATCAAGCTACCCTCGCAAAAGCCTACGAAGGGACTAATTTACAGGGCTATACACAGTAACCAAGTATTTCTGTAATTATTGTTGAGAAAAGCCCCTTGTTCTTCGCTGCTGTCACTAAGAGCAGTAATTCATAATCTTTTAGGAAGACTTGGTTTTGTTTTGTTTATTCACAGCAAAGTTTTTTGCTCCTTGACGGTGTGACATGTCTGGTCCTTTTCTGCTGTCAGCAATTAAGAGAAGGTCTCAACTGAGCAAAAAGGCTTTGTGACATAGAGAACATTTGCCTGAAATGTTCCCATGTGAGCCATGGGCTTGGTTGCACTCTGAACGGGTGAAAAAAAGCACGGCTTTTGTTAGAGTGACAGGCAGGCAGCACAAGCAAAGTTTAACCCAAATCCTTTCGTTGATATTGGAAAGTCATAAGCCTTGAGATGACACTGGCACATTCAACATGCTGTGTGATCTGGGACTCTGTTGCTTGTATCACTGTGTAAATGTGTGTACAGTGTAAACATTTTATGAACTGCAGTTTCTGATCCATCGGTCTGTCTGGGCAAGAATGTCCCTTGATACTAAAAAGAACAGCAATCAGGACAGAATTGGTCAATGCGGCATGTCTAATGGTGGGAAGATATTTGAAGGACTCACTATAGACACAATAGGCTCTCTAAATAGCCTCTTTGCACCCGGAGTCTTATTGCAAACAGGTTCATTAAGGAGAGACATTCTGACACACAGCATCACAGTAATGAAAGTAGCTCTGTTTTTCTAATATTGTGTCTTGCCACTTCAGTTATGCTGCTGGTACAAGATTTCCCTTGTGTTGTTGTATATTTCTCTAGAAAAAGAATCAGTCTTCATAGAATATACAATTATTTTGTACAGGAATATATAACTCATACCTAAGAATCTGGCCTTCCTGTTTATGTGCACTAGTGCAAAAATAATTGGCAATCACATCTTCAAAACCAAAAATGTGTTTACCTTTGATTTGAAAGGCTTAAATACTTTAAAATAGTTATAACAAGAAACTATATATGTACAGTTGTAATATACTTTTCTGAATACACAAAGTCAGATAAAGTGTTTTTCATGACCAAATAGAAAATGAATATTAGTATTTTTTTTTCCCATGAGGCATCTTGGTTTGTTTGTCTTCTTTTCCCTTTTCTTTAGGCACCAAAGTGTAAGTTCATAGAGAGGAAAATACAAAAGGTTATAGTTTATCCTACTTTACATATAACTGGTGTATGATTTAAGCTGTTGGATTGGCTTAATGTATACTTTGAACATTATGACCATGGGGGGAAAAAAAGGTAATATTGGTTTAAAAGTGGATATGGAAAATTTAATGTGCTCGAGTGGGAACAATGGCATATTAAAAAAAAAAACATTCATGACACAGATCTAATAATTCACTTGCCCCTGTAGGAATGGGATATCGGCTCTGATGCCGCTTGGTAGTTTATTTTTATATACGCCCCTGGTCCCTGCTGTATATCCTTCGTATGGGTTCCAGAGAAAAGAAAGAAAATAACCTGTAGGGAAATCAGCTTAGAAACCTTTCATTAAATACATTGTGTTTCATATCATGTCGTTCACAAAATCTCCGAGAAAGAAAGTGTTATCTGACTGCATGTGTAAAATACTATATTTGAATACTATAATTTGCTGTAAGATTAAGGACCAAGGGTATAGACATATTCGTTATTTCATTATTCACTTATGCTTGATGGATAATGCTTCAGGGGTTCTTCTTTTCATTTCTTCTTGCCTAGCACAGATTTGCAGTTTTAACTTTTTATTTAATGCTGCAGAAAACACTCTTGTTCCCTCAGCCTTACTGTCGTGTTTCCTTGCTTTGTAATGAGCGGGATTTTTACTCTTTTGGAGGGATTGTATATTCTCTTTATTATTATTATTATTATTATTWTTTTTTATATATATGTAAATAAGAGTTCGTAAGTAGCTAAATCGTACTGATTATAAAAAAAAAGACTTTTTTGTCAGATAATGAAAAATGGACTGTTTATTATTACAATTAATTATTCATCTTATCTCAAGAAGCTACTAATTACTTCTATCAAACTGAATCTATGACTGAACAACATGAACTACGTATCATGTTTTTAAAGAGCTTTAAAGATCTGTCATTATTTTGACTGTTCTTAAAGCATATGATAAGGGCAGGCAGATTTAGTCTGTTAGTGTCTTCTGCATCTAAATAAAATTCATCCATTACAAAGGATTAATCTGGTTTGCTGAATAAATTTTAGACTTACTTCTGAATTAATATTGCATGTTAAATTGTACACTTTGTTACCTGGAATAAGCTAACAGATGTAGAAATTCAGCTGAATTTGCAAGCTAATAGTAGACTAGCATTCACTGAGTCTATGGACAACCTAAACACACATGTAAAAAAGGTTTGGAGTAGCAGTGCTGTCAGAGGGATTAAGTGTTCCCCTCTTGTCCTTGTTCTTTCCTCTCTTTTTCTTTTCTGCCTTACACTTACGTCTTATTATGCCCAATTTAATAGTCACTTTTTTTTTTTTCTTGCATAAGGAGTGCACAAAACATGGCATTCTTCATTCAAGCAGCCACAGGTTCATATTCCATCTAATTCATAGCATGAAAGGTGGCTATTCCTTTTTTTAACTCCTGTTTGGCTGGGTTTTACACCATGTATGGTCTGTCTCTATAACATTTCAAGATTATTTGGATTTATTTGCACGTTACTTGGTTGTGCAATGCCGTAAGGAAGAAGAAAATTGGGAAGCAGGAAGAAGGAGACTTACTGTATTGCCACATGTGTCTTGGACCAAAGCATGGATACTGAAGTATGACTGACACATGGGAGAAGGAGCAGATTCTGCCTCCCAAGTTTGCTCCACTGCAGTAGCGGTGGCACTGAATTCTGTTTTTATTGGCCACTGCTCAGGCCACCAGGTCATTCCTATAGCCATGACTATCCTTACATCATTGTCAGTGACAACTGACCACCATCAAAATCGCAGTTTGAATATGAGCACATTTGTAGCTCTGTGTGTCCTCGTTGGAAGGGCATAGGCATTGTTTTGTCTACAGCTGCATATTTTTCTTTGATCTTACTTTGTGTAAAGAGATTTTTTCTCTGGGGAGCAGCCTTGCTCAGCTTTTTGTGGTTAAGCTGGGGAGGCTCAGGCCAGCATTCCTCTTCCAGAGACAAGTTCCACGTTTGGGGAGGAGCAGTCAAGGGTTGTCTTGCTGTGATGCACAATTTTTGGCCTTGATTTTGAGTGCCTGTAGTATKGGATGCTTCCTGAAGCAACCTGGACAAATCTCAGAGTGCTCAAACTAACATTAGGCATGGTCCAGTGTTTCCTTCAGTACACAGTAAAGTGCTAGGTTGGTATATTTGCAAAGACATACATTGCTAAAAGGTTGAGAGCTAAGGGTAGCTCAAGTTTGTTTGTTTTGTTTTTAAWTATTATTAACAAAGGCATTTATCTTCCCAAAGAATGATGGTAATTAAATCTACCACTCCACGTGTAATGATCTGAGCAGGTGTAGGCAGAAGAAGGTGTCATTAGCAACCTGTTTGGGTGTTTGGAGGTGACTATATCAGGCCTGGCACCTTTGGGGATGGGCAGACAGTCTGGCAGGTCACTTGAAATGCTTGAAACTTTTTCAACACGCTGGTAGCCTTTCTGAGAGTTAACGTATGCCAACCTTACATCGTGCTGCTCTTGCCTTTAGACAAGTCACTGAAAGGCAGAGAGGGGATTGCTTTCATCTGAGATGGCGGCGGTGGTATTTTAATTTGTTTATTGCTGTCATTTTTAAACTTTTCTTTTTCAATATCCAAGGAGGATAAAAAGCCATCTGTGTGGATTTTTAATCATTGTATGGAATTCACCTCTGCTGTGCTTACTAAGTGGTACTGACACCAGATAATGACTGAGGAGCTGGGAAGTAATAACGAGGCCGGATTTTGCAGTTAGCTTCTGCTCTGCTTTYTGTTACACTTTCCTCAGCTTTCTTCCTTCCCATCCTCTCTTCCTTTCTTCCTTCCAGCATTTCCTTTCTTCTTCCCACTCTCCTCCCCTTTCTATTCCTCTTCTTGTGTCCTTCCCCTTTTTCCTCTCGTGTCCTTCYACCTCTCCCCTTTCCTTTTCCTTGGCCCCAGCCTCCCTCATCTGCTCTATGTTCTTTACTCGTTCCAGCCTTCCCTCTTCCTCCTCCCCACTTGTCCTTTCCCATTCTTTCCCCTTATTCTCTCTCTTGCTTCCSCTCCCCTGCACCTTCCTTTCCCTCTTGCCCTGCTGTTTTCCATAGGCGCCCAAGTACAGATTAGGGGTGGACCTGCTGGAGAGCAGTCCCGCAGAGAGGGACCTGGGTGTCATGGTGGACRACAAGTTGACCATGAGGCAGCAGTGTGCCCTGGTGGCCAAGAAGGCCAGGGATCCTGGGGTGCATTAAGAAAAGCGTCTCCAGCAGGTTGAGGGAAGTGATCATCCCCCTCTACTCAGCCCTGGTGAGGCCACATCTGGAGACTGTGTCCAGTTCTGGGCTCCCCAGGACAAGAGGGATGTGGAGCTGCTGGAGAGAGTCCAGCTCAGGGCTACCAGGATGATCAGAGGCCTGGAACATCTGCCCTGTGAGCAAAGGCTGAGGGAGCTGGGCCTGTTCAGCCTGGAGAAGAGGAGGCTGAGGGGGGACCTGATCAGCGTGTATAAATACCTCAAGGGAGGCAGTGAGGAGGAGGGGGCGGCCTCTTTTCAGTGGTGGGCAGGGATAGGACTAGAGGAAATGGCTTCAAACTGAAGCATCGGAAGTTCCACAGGAACTGAAGGAAGCATTTCTTCACTGTGCGGGTGACAAAGCACTGGAACAGGCTGCCCAGAGAGGTTGTGGAGTCTCCTTCTTTGGAGATCTTTAAAACCCGCTTGGATGCAGCCCTGTGCCCTGTGCTCTAGGTGACCCTGCGTGAGCAGGGGGGTTGGACTCGATGACCTCTGAGGTCCCTTCCAACCTTCGRCATTCTATGATTCTATGATTCTATGAAGTTCTGAGGATTTCAGTAACACTTGGTGTTCATGAGACTAGCACAGTAGCAATCACATACTTGATTTAGGATACTTAACCACTGCTGTAATACAACAAACATGAGAAGAGCATCAGTCAGTGCCAACAGGAACGTCTGCTTTCCATATGCTGGCTTGCAGCCTGATTTAGGGGGTCCAGGGTATTAGCACTATCTAGGTTGGAAGCAAACTTTTAATGAAATATGCAAGAATTCCCTCTGTTGGCATTTTTCCACATCTTCTCACGTTTTCTATCCTCAACATTTCAGATTCCTTCCAAATCTTAATTTCCTACATGTAGTCAAGACATTCTGAAGATGTATGCAAAAGGAGTGTCAGTGGAGATGAGGTAGTGAGTGACTGTCGGAGCTGACTAGAGAGTCCCTTTCTTTAGCATATTCTTTTTGTGGCTGATTTTAGACTCTTGTTGCCCTAGTGCTGGCTGATAAAACCCCGAGGACTATCCTAAACTTCATTTTTTCTACATTTCTCTGCTTGGGAGGAATCTGGACCGTGTTTCACTATGAGGTTCATGTTTATGTGTGTGTAAATATAAGAAATAAACTTTTATATATTTCACCTGACCAGCTTGCTTGACTTCAGTGCTACTTCCTCAAAGCTACAGTAATAAATACTGTACCTAAGTAATTGTCTTGTGTCATTTTCATTTCTAACTTTTGTTTTTTTCTTTCCCTTCTCGCTCCTCTGTTCTGTTTGCTGTGCTGTCAGATAGGACCTTAAAGCTCCTGTCTCATTTGAATTATCTTCTACCAATGTCTTTACAACTTGGTAACAGTCCTGTCTGTGAGTGAGGGAAAAAGACATTTTTGGTTTGTGAAATAAGCTTAAGCTCTTCAGCAGGTGCAAGAACCCTCAGTGCTCCAAGGGGAAGCTTATGCAAAGTTGAAAGAAATTAACCTCAATTAAAAGGAATATTGATTGATAGTTACAGAGATAAATATGATGTATTACTCAAGAAAAAGCCCTACATTAAAAGAACATTAAAGTTGTGACAGAAACACTAAAAACAAGAAACCTGCAGCAGCAGGTGAAATGTAAAATTGTTTACATCTCTTTGTAACATGTAATTGTAATAGGACACAGTGAGGAATTAGATAAGAATAACGCTTATTAAGCCTAGGAATTAGGATTCTTCAGGGTGTATTCTCATCTTGGTTTGCAGAGATTCTTCTGTTCAGCAGTCATTAAACATTTTAAACTGAATATCTGGGACCCTTCAACTATAAAACTGTCTTAAGCATTTTCCATTAGTGAGTGCTTAGATTCTTTATTATTTTTTTCCCTGAGGTATGAATCTTTGAAATTCTGTAGACAAATAATGATGACCTATGAAAATGTTACTGGTAGTGTAAAACATTTACATGAGAGGTGTGWTTGGAACCCTAGAACTTCAGTTGTAATTAATGTTGGTGTTTACCAGTTGAGCTTAGAGAAAAACACCAAAAAATATAGCTTTGGCATCTATAATAGGTTACATGGGTTAGCTGCTGGCCACGTGGACCTGTTGGTAATAGGTAGCATTGCTCACACATTGGACACACACATCCTCACTTTTAGGATTTGTCATTAGGACTGAGTTCTGCTCCGTATCACCTGCTGACCCACTGAATTCAACAGGTATTACTGAGAAGTTTGCTGATAGCTCAGAGCTGGGTACAACAGCCAGCACCATATTAAAAAGTGTTCTCGGTAGCCCAGGAGACGCCAATGAGCTGAGGAATTTAAAAATAAAATTTGTAGCTATTGAATGTGTGGATTTCTCTGGAAAAACATATCTTCTCCTAATGATAAAAAAGCAGTTATAGTAGGACAAACTGTATTTCTTTTGACTC
The DNA here is from genome assembly GCF_003342845.1 of Nothoprocta perdicaria. Lineage (NCBI taxonomy): Eukaryota > Metazoa > Chordata > Aves > Tinamiformes > Tinamidae > Nothoprocta > Nothoprocta perdicaria. Next base: position 1,035,858 of record NW_020454139.1, on the reverse strand, counting down.
CCTACTGGGAGCAGCTGCTGTTAAGAATGAGCCAAGGATTCACCTCCTCCATTGGGAAGCTGCAACTTTTTTTTTTTTTGCTTTCTCTATCTAGAGCACAGAAGAAGGAGAAGTGATAATTCCTTCGGAAAGCCACATTTAACGACCATCTGTTAGGTGATAATACATTTGTTCCTAGAGAATTAGCATGGTTGAACTCCATTGAGTGGAATGACACAGCTATAAGCTCAATGAAGCCTTGCTATAAAATGTGACAGCTCTTTTAAAAGTATGTAATTGAGACTTTTTCTTCAACTTAGAGTAACTGGAGTTTCCTTATAGTAGTCGTCTTCAGAATATCTTCTAATAACTGCAATACATAAAAATATATACACATATATACACATATACACATTTCTCTCAAATGTTTATTTATCCATTCATACACACACACACACACACACACACACACACACACACACACACACACACGTATGACAGTCCTTAGCCTTTGCAGAGAGATGTTTTCTGAGGTCAAAGTTTTGTTGCAATTTTTTGTAATATTTGAATCCCCATAACAATAGAAGAATGCATGAACCTGTAATAAATCTGCAAGTTGTTGAGCAGAGCAGGAAGGTTCACAAGATTAGAATGGGGCTGAGTGAACCTCAGCTCAGAATTGTTTTCTGTGTCTCCATCAAATTTAAGAATTTGAGAAACAGAACAACCTGGAAACAGAGAACTTTGATGATGAACAGCAGTTGTTCTCATCTTCTTTCAAGAATGATAGTGAAGCATTGGGAGTTAAGAAGTGACAGTGTAAGCATGGCCATGGCAATTTGTGGTAGGTATGGAAGAAATAGCCACTATTTGAAAGCAACAAAGGGAAGGGACAAGAGATAAAGACGATTCTAAGAAAGTGATAGGATTTGCTGTGAGTTGTGTTAGCTTTTGAGTGAGGTCAGGCCACCAAGGTTACGCCTAGGTACTGGCACTGACAAACCAAAGCAGAGTGGTCAGCAGGACACTGTGTGTGTTCATTAGGACCTAATAATATCTTGACCAAAGAGAATGGGTAGGGAATAGCAGAGTAGTGTGGAACAAGTTGGGGAGAGCAGAGGAAGATCAGGACCACCAGAATGAAGAATGTGAGAATAAAAATCCTTTCCTTAAAATCAGCTTCTCTGTTGCTGCAGACCTGGTTCTGTGGTTRTCCCACATCTGCAGGAAAACATTTGTTTCCATGACTTTTCCGGCATCTCTTTTACCTATAATCTCACCTGGAAAGCAGCAGAAAAATCCATTTACTCATTATGTTAGGACAACATGAAGGACTTAGAACTGAGTTTCCCATTCCTACTGTACATCAGCTGTCTCCTGGCAAGCACTTGAATGTGCAAACTTCAAATTTGCACTTGAAATAGCCAACATATAGCCAACGTTCACAAATGTTGGCTATATCATTTTGATGCCGTTGAGTATCCTGAACAAGAAGGTAGATTGTTTAGCTGTGACTGTCAGCCAGTGAGATGTGGCTCTTCTAGAAAGCTGATAACATATTGGTTATATGTTGGTACCTTGATGCCTGCAGTTTTCCTATGATCCCAGATTTCCTTTTAGATCTTCTCTTGCCAGTTTTGCCTTAGATTTGTGGTTTATTTGTTACATTTCTGCAACAGGGCTTTGAGGAACCAGTGATAGCAATGATGTCTCCAAGGCAGACGGAAGAGTAGGGGGAAGAGCAGCCAAGGTGTGCAGGGTGAAGGAGTTGACTGTGCAGGTTCATAGAGGCAGWTCCCTTACATAAGGCTTACCTACAAAAAAGTGTGATGAATATTATGAAAAGATTGCTGCTATACACAGTGTGTATAGCACAGTGTGTATTTTATTTCATTTCCTCTGATTTCATTTGAAGTAAATATGAAAGTTCATTATTTACCCAGTATTTGATGGTTTGCTAAGRTCAAAGGTTGCAAAAAAGCCACAAAAATATGTTTAAAAAAATCATTGTGTTGCCAAATTTATGGAGAATTTGATTGGTGATCTGAGACATACATACTGTTGCATCTAAAAATATGTATTTCAGTGTGTATTTCAGTGTGTCACGGAGGGTTTAATTCTAGAAAACTACAGGTGAATAATCTTACACCTGTAAAATTATGGGATTGAGTAACTATGCATATCTGGGAGGATAAAGTTTTTGCAGATGTTTTTTTCAGAAGTGGATCATTATTTCTGCCAGCAGCTAACATATGTGCAAAAGCACAGCCATTTGCCTCACTGTCTCATTTCATGTGCTATGTGAATGTATATGCAATCAAACTTGTGTACATAGCTCCCAAAGCCTGACCCTCAATGTACATACTTTTGTTTCCAATTGAAAAAACAAATGTTGAGAGGCTAAGAGTTCATAGAGTATTAACTGAAAATAAAATTGACTTAGTTCTTCTGCTATATTAGAGGAACATTCTGTGCTCTGTCAGTCTTTGTTTTCTATAGGCAAAAGCAAAATCTGCAAGCCTGCTGGAGTTTTAAATGCAATATAAATGTCATGCATAATCATAACAAGTATGCAAAATGTTTTAAAACATTTGTATTGTATGGAAGCAATTACTGGCACCAAGTGCATCACACGCCCCTTATATGGGCTAAAGCCAAAAGAAACGAAGGTTTCTAAACAAAATCACTTTGTGTGGGTGGGAAAAGAGCAAATTTAACTTTTATTAGTAAGCAACATGGAGCTGTATTTTAATGCCAATCACATACTCTGTGACTCAAATAAATATGCAATAAAATTGTTCCGTGTTAGGCTTAGGTTACTTTTTCCCGTCATTCCTGGTCATAAGTCTTCCAAAGGAGACTCTTGCATTTGTACAGTAGAAATCCTTAAGGTATGATGTTTGGAAATAGGAATCTGGCTTACAGCAGGAAAATGTTGTTCCATTTGCTGTGTGGCCAGCTTTGTGGTTGCCGAGATAGTATACAGCATTTTTTCTCAGCATGTTAATTTTTATTTCTTGCAGTAAACCAGTACTACCTCCCATGCTCCCATTTCATGTCTATAGGTCCCCACAATTGCCCTGCCAAGTGCTTTGTCCAGTGGCACATTTGCAGTTTTGGAGAGAATGAGCAATTTTCTCAGGAATCCTGCTTTCTTATATGGATGAAACTGCCGCACACAATTTGTGCATATGGAGGCTGCAACAAGTCTTCCTTCTTGACTCCTGCAGGCAGATGCTTAAATTTCATTTGCAAAAGTATGTTCTTATATGCTAGTAACTTCTCTTTCCCTGCATAGCTTTTTACTTAAGCACAGGCTTTTGCACATCTCCGTAGGATCCTAATGTGTGCTGTGCTGAGTGTCCATTCCTGCCCCTTGAGAATCCTTAAGAAGTTGCATGCATAAATTAGGACCATTTTTTCTTCCATGCTAGCTGGCCTAATAATGGACATTGCCTCTTCTGACAATTTCTCTTTATCTMTATTTAAAAGGAAGGAGACTATCTCTCTTTATATCCTGAGCTATTAGTGACAGCAATTGTGCTACTTCATTGCACATAGGAAGAAAGGTCCAGAAATAAAGCGCAGAACATTTCAAAGTTGGAGTATTTTCTCCACAAATACTTGCAGCCCCTGTTTAAAACCAGCATTACTTCCCYGAGGAAATACTTTCTCGTGGTATTTCCTGCTGCAACTTGTCACAGTGAGGCATTTGGGAGTTTCCCCCCGGCAGACTGAGCCGTGATGCTCTTGCTTTCGTGGACGTGCGCTTGAGTTAGGCTGCCACTTTGTTATCGTTTGCGATTGTGTGTGTGGTATGTACTCTGCTGAGCTAAATTCAAGCTGAATTCTGAGTAAGAGAGCACACTTTCACTGCAGACATGTAGGACACATTGCTCAGTGTTTGCTCTGTGGTGTTTCATATGGTAGAATAAGTCGTATAATAAAAAAGCTTGGATGTCACACTCAGGATTTGTGAAAATAAAGCATTAGAAAACCACATGTAAAATGCATTGTATATTTTGTTCCATAGGTCAGTAGAAGAGCTTTTCTGAATACTGCAACTGTGCTTGTTGTGTTTCTGGTGGGCCAGTGCAGCTCTTGGATGATAACGCTGTAGCAGCGGGTGTGATGGTCCTCTTAGAGCAGTAGCGACAGATACAAGCAGCACGGTTAGAGAGTTTTGAATAAAATGGTCTTGGGACTATGGTTTATGCAGCTGGGTACGGGCTAGGAAGCTAGAGGGAGAATACAGAAGCAGATGAGGGCTGTAGGGCAGAGGGTGCATGGAGGAGACTAGGATCAGATTATATTAAAGTAAAATAAGGCATATATTGCACTATTTGTGTGTGCATCTGCATTAGGAATTTATCTGTGGGTTAGAGTGTCATACTAAATAGACTCCACTTTGTGGTTTTTATCATCATCAGAATCCCCTGATGGAATTATAAGCCTGTAATTTAGTTACCTGTCTATMTCAAATTATCAGAGAGAATATGGAACAGTGTGGATAAAACAAAGAGCAAAACCACAGTCCTGCCCCCTCAAAATTCCTGATGAGCTTCAGGGTGAATTCCAGTTAATAAAAAAAAAGGCACTCCCTTTTGGCTGGAAAAGAGAAATTTTAAAACAGGAGTGACTCTGTGTGTGTGTGTGAACACTATGTGGGTACACACTGGGGAGGCAGGTACTGGATTGGTGCTTTTGAAAGTGTCTATTAATTCTGTATGATAGCTCCCTGTAAGGTAAAAGCCTGGTTCTTAATATTCTTAAAATAATATTTGCCACTTGCACAAGTGATGCCCATTTACAAAGTCATTTTTGAATGTTAATCTTTCTTGAATCTCTATTAGGTAGCTGAAGCATAATTSCTATGCTATATACAGTTTAAAGTCACATCCTTGGAAGTGACTTGTAAATTTGGTTTCCTGATTTAGGACCTGTCAGGCTCTGATGACTCTAACCATCCACAGCTGTGACAGAAGTCAACTGGAACAGCAAATCAGTCCCTATGAACGTGAAATCAGGCTTCCAAAAAATGAAACCCTGTAGGACAGACCATATTTTTCTCTCTGAAAAGGTTGTTTGATATGCCGTTAAACTGGTCTGGATTAGAGAGCAGCAAAGCTCTATTTCTTGGTTTGCTGCTTAATCCACTAGAAAAAAAAAGTACCTCACTGAAGAAGTTTTCTTCTCTTGTCTCCATGCATACCCATAATGTTCAGGCGTGTTCTCACTGCCTGTAGACCATTTTAATTGCGTGCAGTTTCATGATCATGTTATGGCAAGTGTGGTTGAATTTGGAGTAGTGTGGCTTTTCTTCCCTGCTCACATAAGAGGGAGTGCCCATGGCAACTCTGTGAATGAGGCAGAAATTTGCTAGTTAAACAGTTCCTTCCTATGTGATTAATTGATTTTATTTATTTATTTGAGTTGGTAGGGTATTTGCATTCACTTAGTATGTATTGGGGATACGTAGATTTTGTACTGGGTTTAATATTGTACATCTACATACAAAACATTAGCTCTGTTTCATCTTCTSTGGATGGAAGTGATTTCTGGCCCAGACTGCAAATGACAGTGAAATAACTGTCACAGCCTGCCTTAAGAGAGTCAAAAAATACAGGTTTAAATGTTGATGCCCTTATTCTCTTTAACATTCATAAAGCTAGAAAAAAAGTTATATATAGTATAAAGAAGCTTTTATTCAGCTTTGCAAAAAATGTGCATGTCACTTCATCTGTGAACGTTTTTTAAAAGCAAATATAATGCTTTTATCGTTCTTTTTAGTTAATGAGTAGATTCTTAATGCCCGAGCTGGTAGATATTGTAGCTGCTTTCACAAGTTGATGTTGTGTTACTGCTTTTGAATTGCACCGACTTTCTTGGTTGTGGTGCACCCTTCCTGTGTTACCCACTTACCATCTCTTTGTAGTGCATTCTTTTAGTTAACTTAATCAGATGAAATGCAGTGCTCTGTATATTTCTATCTTCGATAGACAGGCTTTTGTCATTCCTGTTTTATATTCCTGCCCTTAGCAGCTTTTCCTTGACTACAAGGTTCATTTTGGGCATCCAAAAAAAAGTGGGACAGAAAAAAAGTAGAAGAAACTTTTATTTCACAATTGAAATTTTTATAAATTGATTTTACATAGTCTCATCTGTATATTTATACAGCTCAGCGAAATGATGACTTTGACAAAGATTTAACAAACCAGTGCGAAGAGTTCTGTAGGCAAGGCTAACAGTTTTAATGGGTTTATCTTAGGCAGTTCTTCAGTTGTGGAAGTGTCAGTGAATAATTTACCCATCCCAAGAGGCTGTGGAAGCAATCACGCTGCAGCGAGCTGCTCTTGGGCCTGCGGCAGCTCATCCTGGCTATAGAAATGTGCCACTGGATGCGACATCAGCACCGTGTCCACACTTTGACAAATGAAGTCTTGCGAGAGCTAAATAAGGCATGGGAAGTTTTGGAACAAGCACAGAGCTCTTCAGCTGATTTCTACAGTAATGGATTACTGTAAATGTCCACTGCTGCAGATTGGAAGGAACATGGGGTTTTCTTTTTTTTTTTTTCTTTTTCTTTTCTTTTTTTTTTTTTTTAATTTGGTAAAGACTACCTGAAGCCTTTTGTTCCTAAATSTTTCTAAATCTCCAGAGGTAGAGATGGCATTTTTTTCTTGGTATTTGGAATGTAAATGCTATGCTCTGATGATACATTGCAAGAGTGGAAGTTTTCTACCAGAAATGTGAATATTTAACATAAAAAAAAAAAAGCCTGAAATATGATACTTTTACCATCACCCTTTACCATGCAATTTGTTCAGATGCAGTTGTTAACCTGAAATCGCTGTAGATTAAGCACTATTTATGTGAATTTTATTCCTGCATGTGCTCATTGAATTATACTGTAGTACCAGTATAGTAAGTTTTGTAATTTGTTTTCCACTGTATGAAGAATGTTTCCACAAATACTCACTTTTGCATGCGTATTTTTTATTAGACATTATGCCATTCTAAAGATTTACAGTTATTTAATAATGATTTAGTATGGTAGTTTATTCTGCCAGCTGTGGCACATTTTTACTGGAATTTGTAAATCAAATGTATATTGAAATTCACTAGAAACATGCGTTTCAGATTCTAATGCAATGTACTCTAAAATTGTTTTTCAGAAGTGGGCAGCTCTGTGAGTGAACTGTAACTTTCAGTTTCTGATGTTATATTTAAGCTTATCCTCCACCTATTTTATTCCCTTGCCAATCTTAGATGTTTTACTTACTTCAGGAGTAGTGAATCTTGGTGCGACTGYGGGAGACAAACAGCAATAAAACTGTGCAGTCATCGACTTTGTCCTCCAAGGCATCAGCATCAAATCATGCACTTGACCTGCAGTGATCAAGTCACGTTAAGGATTAGGAAGACAACCTGACAGCAATTTCTGTGTGCTTCTAATTGCTGTCTCTGTGTTGTGATAGAAAGTGCATGTCTTGAATTTAGTGAGTCATAAGAGACACTGAGTGGAATTAGTATTTCAGGTGATTGAAAAATGTGTGTATATGGAAGGGAAGAGAGGAAAACAAGAATATTTTCATAATATCTCGTAAAACTTCTGAAACTTGCATTGTACCTTTTGCATCTTAACTATAAACTTTGCAGTTAGTTCACCTGAAAGTGCTAGCGAAGCATCATGCCAGTATCTCTTTTAAAATGGTAAATTTGATACCTGCTGTTCTTGGCTCTTTGGAAATCTGGCACTAGCTGTGGGTGTGAAATAYTCTGGCAAATTCTAGCTCTATGTATCAGTTTCCTAATAGTAAAAATCAAAATGAGATACTTCCTTTCTTCTATCTTTTGTTGGTCTTGATTATTCAGACTATAAACCTTTTAGACAGGAACTGTCTCTTCCTTTTATTTGTGAAGCACCCAGCACAGCTGCAGGAYTGAGAGGGACTGAGTTTCTTTAAGTCTTCTAGACTTTGTTTGGGTATTAGTAGGATGCAGCTATGGTAATAGCAATGAAGCTATTTCTGTTTTAGTTCATTTGTAAATAAATCTAAGTTAAATTTTCATTAATTGAACATTGGAAAATGTGCTAGCTTCTTAGAGGGATTTTTACCCAAGAGCAAGTATGAGAATATGGGGTTAGGACTATAGAAAAACAACTGTATAGAGAAGAACTTGGTGATGCAAGGTTTTGTGGGTTTGGTTGTGATCTCAAAAACAAAGCATCTGTTGCTTCATACCTTGTGAAAATCAGCTGCTGTGCATGTGTACACAAGTGTAGGATCCCCGCTTGCCAGATAAGCAGCAATGCTTTATTGTTTATCAAAGATCAGAATTAAACTTTAAATCTAAAATGCATTGAATATAGCACTTGAGGATACTAAAATGTTGTCAGATTCTTTTGCATCTGATCTCATCATGACAGCAAATAAAATTGCCATGAAAGTATTAGAACAAGAGAGAAAGAGTAGCATAGCATTCCTAAATGAATAACTAGGGATTTTAATTTTAAGTTACTGAACTTGTGAATGTGATCTGCTAAAAAAAAAACAGAAAAATGAAACAAATACATTCATCGACCAAAAAAACCTCCATAAAATATAATGAAAAATCACTGAGAAAAATACACTTTTTTTCCCCATTTACATTTCATGTACAGATACGGGATGATTTTTTAGTGTACTATACAGGAATGTTCAGAGAACTGTTCATTCAAGTGTTAATTCCCTAAAAATTTTTATATATAAAGTATATATGTATTTTTTTTTAAGCTTAAGAATGCTATATTATTTAACAGGAAACAGCTAATGTTTACTTTGATACATTCTTTTCATCTCAGTTGCCTATGTGCAGTTAGCTGTCATGTCAAGTCAAGCCCTCCAAGCACATTGATGCTTACCTCGTAGTCCTTTTGAAAAGTGACCTGCAAAGGAAATCAGGCTGCTTGTGTCTTGATTTTTCTTGTTTTGGCAGATTTTTATTCCTTAATTCTTCTTGGATTAATTTTGAATGTGAGAAGGAGGTGAAAGTATAGGAAAAGTTTCCATTGTTCAGACCTCTACAGTGCTTTTTTTTCTTCCCCAATTCAAAACTTACTGAGAAATTCCTTCTTTATAATCGTCAAATGTAGAGGAAAAAATCTCTAAGAAAGAGAGAAAATCCAATTTTCATATGTTAATTTAGTATTTAGCTATCAAAATCTGATCCTAAGACAAATTCCTTTGTTTAGGCAAAACAGAGCATATTTTTGTTTTCTTGTAGTTCAACTTAAGATGCCAAAATTTTTACCCCTAGGACTCCTTTGGAGCAATAGGAGAGTGAAATATATCAAGAGGTTCCAAATACTTACCGATACCAAGTTTTGCTGGGTGTCACCTTTTAAGAAATTCTTGCTAGCGCACAGTCTTCAAGTTTTCTTCAGCTTTGGGGAATAGGAGTGCAGGTGACAAACATTTTCCTAGGTTTATTTTCAATGTGCAAAATCCTTCATTTTTCCTAAAGTGGATCTAGTTTTGTGACTGATTTTTAACTTGTTTAGAGGCATTTGGGAAGTGAACTAGATGAAGGAAAATAGGCATTTATCATAGTGGAATTGCCCTGCACTGTGATGGTTGCCTGTATAGTTCTGTGTCTGATGTAGAACTAGATGATTAAACCTGAACTCATATTTATAAAGGATAGATCTTTTTGCTGATGGGCTTGGCTTGTCCTAATGGTGACTGAGATGTGGTCAGATGGATATCAGGAGAGAAAGGAAGGGAAGATCTACTGCTGGCATCCCCGGGAAGAGCGGTGGGGATCACGGGTGCTCACCTGGCTGTAGCCTCTCCCCAACCAGGACCTTGCTCCTCCTAAGGAGCATAGGAAGGTACTTTGAGCGAGGGACTTCTGCACTCCCCCATCAGCCAGTTGTGGGAGAAATCATTCGTTGGCTTTGTTGTCCTTTTCCAGCATTTTCAATGGAACCATCCTATCGCTCTTTTGCTATGTTCACCTCTGCCTATATTTCAAAGGTTTATTTAGGATTAAGAAGGATGATTTCTCTTGGATCAAATGAGCCAGATTTTTGAAGGGATGTGCATGTACACCACAATATCTTGAAAGGCAAGYTTTTAGATTTAAAGGAATAAAAGAAAAACCTACATTTAAAAGAATTAAAAAAAAAATCAGTGAAATGTTTATGCCCAGCAGTTGTGGCTTTGGCTTGTTATCCAACACAAGTAGAAGGCTGGAACATGTGAATCCTTGGGATATACAGAATTGAGAGACGGAGATTTTTCCTTAGGGACTCATGATTACATAGGGTAGGAGTTTGCAGCTTCTTTCAACCTAAAATGACTTGTCTTTCCCTACCTGCCTTCAGAACAGGTCCTAAGGATTGTGCAGAAGGGGGTGCAGGGTGGTTGAGCAGGGAGGAGGACACGTTGCTGCTTCTCCCTCGAGCAAGTAGCAGAGCTGCTAGTGCTCTTGAAGATGCAGCRCGGAGCCTCCCAACATGTGGTGGCTAAAGCTGCCCTTGGCCCTATCAGTGCAGGCCAAAGGGTGAGGGAGCATCCAGCGCAGCTGCCTCGGGGAATACCACTGTTATCTGGAAAACCACCCCATTTCTTCCATTCTTGTCCTTTCCATTGCAGACAGACTCACACAGATCCTTCTTGGGTGCCAGCCTTGTAAATCCGCCGCAGTTTCTGTAGGGAAAAAGTCTACTCTGGTCTACAAGTAGGACTTCTAAGGCCCCTGTGGGCCAGCCCATACCACGTAGGCGATGCATCAAAGTCAAGGCAGAAATAAGGAGCTTGCCTGTTGTGCTGTTCCTGTAGAACATACTTGCCTGCTTTTGCTCAGCACTGCCTTTTTCTCCGTAATCGTGTGAAGACCCAAAAGCTTCAGTTTCAGGGCTGGCTTCTGAAGAAAACCAGTGTGGTTGATCTGTGGGCCGGGAGCAGGGGTTTGCCTTGGCACGGAGCGGTGGGTGCTTTGGGGCTGGAGTGCACACAGCTGTGGGTTCCACATGCTTGCTACCCTGTATTCATGTGGCTTGTCTGTGAAACCAGGGCACCCGCAAGGCTGCACAAAGCTCCGCGCCGCTGGTGCTGTGGGAAGCACTCCCAGCTAGAGAAAGTTCGGTTTTTGAAGGGAATTAGAACAAGTTTTACAGATACCCAGCTCAGACAGGTTTAGGTGATGTGAAACCATTTCCTGAGAGATTCAGAGAGATTTCTGAATGAGGATTTTGGTCTCCTCATGCACACAAGTTTTGCTGTCTTGAAGATGTACTGAAGAAGCAACAAGCTTGCTTGCCCTGAATATCTTAATTTTGTAGACGCTCAGCCTGTCCATATCACTCATATGCCTGGCATAACCGGTCTGTAAATACTGCAGAAATGTGCTTTCCATGTTTACATGAGGTTAGGTACCTCTTCATGTACCTCTCTGTGGTAACACAGAGAACAACATCTTTACTATGGTATGGAAAAGTGCATATCCCTATTTTTTTTTTTCCAAATTCCTTGAAAACTCTCAGGTGTTATTATCTTAAAGAATTGTGTTTTTCCACATTTCTTTCAAAAATCAGGTCAACTTTTAGCCCCCCCCCCCCCGAAGGTGTATGTAATTATGTAGTTCTTAGGAATATTTTTTCGTTATAAGCTAAAGCCAATTGTTAAAAATATTCACCCAAACTATTAAATCTTGTATATGAAGTTCAACAGAACAGAAAATAGTTTATAGTTTAAGGTCTGTCCCTGCAATCCTGTGATTTAATAAAGAAATGTCTTTGTACAGTATCTTTCACACAAACTTTATCTCCAAAAGACTGTGCAGAGTTAATAAAATTAAAAAGTTTTTTTTTCTTTTTTTTTTTACTAGAAGTTAAGATACATAGACATGAGAACAGAGACATATTGTTTCCAGATGAGGGCTGAAAATAGATGGAGAAAGARGGAGAGAAATGCAGCAGGGTGGTTCCAGATGGCAGGCATTGCAGAGGAGAAGGTTCTTGCAGCCATGTTGGCCGKAGCGTACAAAAGGACAAAAAAGCAGCCTGATGCCAAGAAGAGGAAGATGAAATACAAACTAATGAAAGTAATATTATATGAAATTCATAAAAGAATTTAAAAATGAGTGTCCTTTGTTATAACTGAGTGGAAGCCTGGATTTATTTTCATTCAGTTAGAGTATGTCACGTGAAAAGGTATTTTAAAAATTGAGTTTTACTGATGCTGTGTTCTCAGCAGGTGAGCTGGCATCTTATTTTTCGGTATGTTTTCAAACAAAATAGTAGCTTGTAAGTATTTAAAAGTTTATTGAGTCTTATTGTACTTCTGAGTGTCTTATAAATTATTTAATTGTCTGATGGATATGTGGCTACCTAGCTATAAGGCATGAAATATGCACTGTTCCTCTAATACACTGGAGGGAGACCTGTTTATAAAGTATTTAGTATTGGTTTTATAATGCACTGTTGTCAACAGGAGACCACGGAGCTCAAAGATCAATCTCATTTTGGCCCGGAGTATTAATGCTGCTTTATGAAACTCTGTGACAGGTCACTTAGACAACAGCCCTTAATGAAAGGACTTTGTGCCAGTGTGTGGTCGCACGGCTGTGTGCGAGCGAGGCGTGCTCCAGCCGCTGCCAAGGCTGCAGATGAATCTCTTTGTCCAAGTCCCCGAGGTGACTTTGTGGCTGCTGCTGCTGCTGGCCAGGTGATGGAGCTCATCATTTCCCCCGGCCTCTGGAGAGAAGGGAGACGAGTTCCTGCTAATGCAGCTCTTGCTAATTGTCCGGAGAGCTCCTAGGACACTGGGCAGCGCCGGCAGCACTGCGCGCCGTGAGTGAGCCGGTGATGAGAAAGACGTCGCTGCTCTTAATTCAGCCGTGCGCTTGTGCATGGGCTGTCTTTCCAGCCATCTAAAACGCAGCTGTCTCTATAAACAATCTCGATTTTTAGGTCAGTTTAGTTGTCTGATTATCTTAGGTTTTAGACGCTAAATAATTGTTAGTAGGAATTGGCACAGTGTAACGTATTATCAAATAATTAGATCATAAGCTTAGCCTGGGCTTAAACCCTGTAGGCTGTTGTGGGATCCAAAGACGTTGCTTGTTATGGAGACTGGTTACTGAAAGGGTGAGAAGAATGAAATTAAACACCAGAGGATGAATTGCTTTGTAAAGGTCTTATACTAAACTAGCGTTCAACAAACAATTTCTAAGGTTTTAGAACCTTTTCAGGCATAAACAGCAAAACTTGAGTCTAATAGTAAATAAAAACCACAAACCTTTCTTAATCCYACAACATCATAGCTGCACGATCCTGGATATAGTTAATACTCCTCTAAAATAGCATAGTGATAATCTGTGAAAATAAATGAGTGTAAATACCTTGTTTTTTAGATCAAAGTGTTTCAATTCTCCTTTTTAATGACTTAGATTGAGTTGCTGCTTCTGTTTTTCGCCTGCTTTTTAACAGTTCCAGCGAAGCCTGCAACTATTACAGTTGAATCGTGAATTTAGGTCCCAGCAAATGCAACTGATATTGAAATATTTTATTTTAAAAGAGAAATACATTCATTTTAATGTCATTTATCTTGTTATTATGTGAGAAGTCATCTCTGTCCTTTTTAGTTCTTTTAATAGGATGTCTGAATGACTGTTATTTCATTCATGTTATTTCATTAGATGTACAGTGTAAATGAAAATCTCTTGGAGTAATTTGGAGCCTGTTACATTTGGTGTGCCTTGAGTCAGGTTCTAATAACTTAACACAGCATCCTTTACCTTTTGCTGTAAAGAATTAAGTAGTAAATAGCTAATTGTGTGTCAAAGAAAAAAGCAGGCACTAACGAACATATGAAATGAAGATTGAATGTAAAACTGTGCTARATGTGTATATGATACCAGCTGCCCTGATTACCTAAGTGCAAATTAAGAGTTTTGCACCAAGTTTTTGCTGGGCATGTAAAATCCTTCTCCTGAGAAGAGGGTGAGCTTTGTAGTGTACTCTATTGTTCATACATATGTGGAGTTTACTCTTAGTTAAAAGTGATGCTAATGTGTAGGATACCTTTCAAACATCAAGTTACAACTTAGTGGGTTTCCTGCCTATGGTCTACGAATGGCATTGCTTGCAGTATGACTTGCATTGGCGTGTGTGCGTTTACCAGGATTTTCTCAACTTACCTGTAGCTTTATGTCCTCCCGTTCACCTGTACTCTTTCATTTATGTAGAAGTATGTTGCACAGAAGCACCATGTTTTGAATCTTTCTGATTCACTTCTGTATTCTGCAGTTGTTGAACAAGCACATTATTAAATTTGGCACATCGATGTTCCATAGTAGGTCGAGAAGAACAGACATGATTTCCCCTTAAAATAAAAGGAGCTTTAGGTGACCTGAACTTCAAATATTGACACATTTAAATAGCAAACAACGAACACAACAAAGCTAAAATAAGAAAACGAAAGTATATATTATTTATCCCCTGCAGTTGACAGGAAGTTTCTTTTTACTAGTATGTGATATGCTCCACATTCATCACCCAAACCTGAATGGGCTCTGTGCCAACATTCACACTGTGATCATGTTAAATACTGAAGGATAGCATCTATTGATGGCAAAGGCCTGTCTCTGTGCTTACTGTTTCTATACCTGATAATTCTTTTGTTTCACTAATTTGTTACAACACAGTGGGTGAGTGCCCCAAATTCTGATGATCTTTGCTTGGTGAGATTTATATCCACAGGTAAAAGCAATTTTCTCCCCCATGTTTGCTTGCTTTCTGTGTTTTGGTGGTCTAGGTATGGGGAGGCTGATACCTATACAGACCTGGTTGTGGTTAGGATCATTTGCAGTGCGACAGTCTGATGGGAGCCAAAGATTTCTTAGCAGGAATGTTCACCTTCAGGGGCATAGCCAAAAGTTTGGTTTGGGGATAAAGGTTCTGTCACATCTCTTACTGTGTGGTGGGGAAGAAATTAAATACTTCTCTAAGGGGGAGAAAAAGAAAAAAAAAAGAATAACCTTCTTAAAGCAGGCTATGGTTTGAAAACATGGTTTTTAATTATAGGTGAAAACTTCAGGGATGTTTTGAAGTTCCTCCATACTTCGATTGTACCAAGTTCTAGAGAGTGAACACTTCTGACCTGAAAAAACTTTCCACAAAAAAAAAAGATGTAAAATCTAGATGTGCACTTCTTTCAGAACCTGTGTGAATTAGGCTTGCCCATACAAGTGGAAGACAGATTCATAAATGCACAATACTGTAGATATAACGCACAGTGCAGATAAGGTAGGGAAGAAGGATTCAGCAAGGACATTTGGAACATGGGAGGCGAAAAGTATTTGGTCTCATTTTTGCGAGATGACATAATCAGCTAGTCCTATGCATTTTGGTTATAAGTCAGAAGTTACCTATTAAAACTCACACAAAAAATGTTTTACAAAGTAAGGATGACAGGTTTCAGAGAAACTACAGTGCTGCCAATTTTTTTTTTTCTTTAGGATATGGAAATTTGGGTGGATTATCTGTTCAGAGGAGGTTTCCTTTATTAATTCTCTCTCCCCCCACCCCCCTTTTCATTTTAGACATCTGTTAACATTTCATAGAGTCTAACAGATGTTGCAAAGCAAGTCCCTTACATCATTCTTGGGGAGAAGGGGATGATAAAAAATGACATTTCCACAGTAGAATCATCACCTCTCTGAATATGACCATCATGATGGCTTTGCATAATTTCCAAGAGTAAGATTATACACTCTTATAGGACACAATTCACAATTCATTGTTATCCATGGGTAGCGTGTAAGCATGATTTTTATGGACTCTGTTCACACATTATTGTAATGACAAAGAGAAGGAAGAATTCTCTCTCATTAGGTGAAGTACTCTTTTTTTTTTTTTTGAAACAGCACTGAATATTTTTTTCTTTAAACAACTCATTTTATATAAGTTTGGTTATTTCAGCACAAGCAAGGGCTGATTGTCATGCGATGTGGAGGACCATTTTCATTATTTTGGCCAGAACAGGGACAGTTTTGTCCTGACGAGCTATGAGATGAATACCGGAATGTGTCACATGAAAAACCACTGATCTTTAACCCAGCTATCTACTTAACCAAGCCTAGAAATGAATAGTGAATAAGGGAAGAGCAAAGGCCAGTTTACTGTCATTACAAATTACAGAAACTGTTAACATCTGCAGCAAAATGAACTCTGGGAATTACAGGTACTATCCAGTCAGTCAGCCGAGGGTACAAAGGTTTAGGGAAATGGAGTAAGGTCCCATATTTTTTGTGTTGTATATCTTTACTCTTGAAGTGTGGTTCACTTGCATAAAAAGATGTAAAGATTTTCTGTATTTTTTTCAGAATATCTGTAAGAAAACCATAGAATTAACACCAAATGTGTTAATGTTCTTTGATGATATAAATGATTATATTAAAAGAATGTTCTTTTAATATAATCGATTGATAATTATCATTAAAAAGAAACAGAAGCAATAAATGTGTGTCCGTGATTTTATCTTTTTTCCCCTGAGAGTATTCTGGGGGACACCGCTGCATGTATAGTTAATACAAACATTTGTACGGAGCTCCTAGATGTTAGAAAAACAAATACTGTAAAGATCAGTAACATTTTAAAATGATCAGTTATGGGAATTAATGCTTACAGGAAAACACCATTCTTTCTTGCCCTGCTAGTAGAATTTCATTGTCTCCCTACAGTCTTGTTAGCTCATACTAACTGAAATGCAAATTCTTTCCAACTAATTGGACCTCGTTGAACGTACATGTACAGTACATAGTTATATGCATGTAGATTTTTTTTTTTACTAAATTCCTCTGTAATTATTTTCTTGATTAATATCTAAAGCAGAGACGTGGAACAAAAATCTCTTTAAAGGGTTTACATATTATTGAACATTAAAAAGATAGTAACTGTTGCATGTTTTAACAGCTTAATTAATAATACAGAATAATTGGAATAAAAAGAACATTTTTTTCCATGTTTAGTCATTCTGAACTATTTGTATTAACTCTTTGACTGAACTAATTAACACTGAAATACTCATAGTAATGGAATTTAGAAAAATAAGATACATTTGCATTAAATTCTGTGTTTTCCTGATTAGACTTTCCTATTGGCATCTTTTCTAACCTTTCTTGATATCTAATGTACCTCGTTATCAGTGTTTTTAAGAAAAGAGACAAAACAACAGCATTTTTTAAAAAAAAAATCCACAAAGTATACATGTAAAGTTATAATCGTCGTTTATAGTAAATAACGAGTAGCAATTAAAAAGAAAAAAAAAAAGTCCACCTTATATACGGTTTACAAACGCCTCAGATTCTCAAAATYGAAGTAGATAACTGCAACTATTCTGTGTTTTAAGTTTCATTAAAACCTGGATTTTGTAGCCACTTCTTCTGTTCAGCACCCCGGTATTCCCATGAGCTGAAAATGTAAAATAATTTCACAGATCCTTTTATCTTTCAGCACAAATACCATTGGATAGCAGTAAAATACTTGCAGAACATATTCCTGATTAAGAACCTATTGAAAATGAGATTTTCTTTAGTGCATTTAAAAGGTTTTGTTTTAAATGCTGTTAGAGCCCTTACCTTGTCTATACTGTTTCTGATTCTCATATGAGTTAGCCAAGGGGAAGAGAAAAAAAAAYGCTGTTCCACTCAGTTTGTGCCAAACTTGTGTACTAACAAGTAGTTCCTGTGCTTCCCACAGATGATTCAAAGAATATTTCTGCCTGCAAAGGAATTATAACAATAAGCAGAGGGCAATAGATTACAAAGGGAAGTCCTGGGATTTTAGCCTGGATTCTGCAAGTTACGATTTTTGTTAAATCTTTTGTCAATTTTGTCTCTTTTTTTTTCTTTTTTTTCCTTTTTTTCCTTTTTTTTTTTTTTTTTTCTTTTTCTTTTTCTCTAATAGCTGTAGAGGCAGAGAAGGCTTAGTCTGTTACTCTGGGAGGTGTACTTCTGTTTTATTTTTCCTGCAATGGTTACTTTTATCTCCTTACTGACTACTACTTTTCATATCCCTCTTTGAATTTCAGTAAGTATTTGTTTTCTTCTTTTATATGCTGGCAATAGCATGCTAAACCAGATGCAATGTGTAGGCAATGTACGTTTAAGGATGACCCGCACCGTGTGGGAGCTGGTGGACTAAATTTTGCCTCTTTTCTGTGCCACGTTAGTCAGCGGGGGGGGGGGGGAAGAAGATTTCTTTCTTTAACATGTTCTTAAGCTGTGATGCAGCAGTCACACGTGTGGCAATTAAATGATGGTCCTTCTTTGGTACAGTGGTGTGAATGTGCTTAGATTTCGAGTAAGCTTGGAGCAATCTGGCTAGGATTTCTGCTTGGGAAGACCAGATTTGGATGTATTAGCTAGTCAGCCTAATAACCCTGTACAGACTGTATTGATTTTCTAGGAGAGAGTTTATGAACTAAATAAACTTGGAGTTGGTGTCTTAATAAACTGCTTCTCTCAGTCTGTCACATTTAGTTACAGAGCTCTGCAGTTTAGGGGAAAAAAAGGCTAATTCTGTTACAGATTGTTCACAGCAGGGTCTCCAAATTAGCCCTTTGTTTTGTAATGCCACCTTGCTTGGGCTCGCTTTGAGCACATTTCTCAGTTTTACCCTAATGAGTTGCAACACTGATAATGTGGCTGATGATCTTTCATTGATTTCACTATCACTTGCTTGTCTGGTAATTGATCCGTTGCTGAGCCTCTAGTTAATTATATCGGCTTTGACATGGCCCGCTCCACCGGGAATTTCGAGTCTTGCAGAATAACAGTTTTAATAAAAGAGTCTATTACTGCAGGTGCTCGCCGCTGCACGCCGGCCGGCCGCGCGCGTGTGCACGCGCGCGTGTGCGTGTGTGCATGGGGGGCTCCCGGGTTCCCGGGAGCGAGGAGGAGGAGGAGGACGGCGGGACGGGAGGAAGGACGGGGAGGGGGGGCCAGAGGTGGAGGGATGGGCAGCGGGCAGGAGCGCGCAGGAGGTGCAGGAGGCAGAGGAGGGGAGGAAGCTCGCTATTGACAGTGTCCTTAAGCCTCCCACAAATAACAGCCATTAGTGGGAAGGTCAGGAGCTGAGCATGCAGCTTGACGGAGGCACTGAGTGCCACTTCAGAAATGAAGAGGCTGGCAAATTTTAGAGGGAGTTTAAGGGGCTAATAGCTAACTGTAAAGGTACAGCCACTGTTGGCACAATTGACTCCTAAGTGTCATCTTCCCCCTTCCCCAGGCAGGATATTTTTATTGACCACAGGTGGACTTAATATATTTTAAGGCAGCGGTTCTTGGGGGTTCTTGCTTGTTTCTTCTTGGATATTGAATTTGCTGCTTTTGAGACTTTTTTTGTACTTAATGGTGCTGAACTGGAGGAAAGTTTAACAGAAAAGCTTTCAAGAGATGTAGGGTCTAGAGGGGAAGGCACATTTGTGTCAACATAGTGTACATCTCCTCATCTTTTCTCATTGCACGCTAATGACACAGAGCTGCCACTGAAGCTCTCTTCTGTTTCTTTTGTTGTTTCAGAGAGTGAGGTTTATTGTTATTCCTGAGTTAGGAAAAAGGCAGAGTGGTACATTTGTCCTCCTAAATTTGTAGATTGTATTAGAAGATGAATGTTCCTTGTGTTAGAAAGGATGGCTTTTTTTAATACTCTGACTGTTTTTTATGAGATTGCATAAATTTTGTTTTACATTTACGAAGTTTGTTTGTAGAGTTACGATTTCTTGCCTGAACGTAAAGGATGGAGTGGGTAAGAGAATTTATCAAATAAGATTCACTTTATTTTTTTWCTTAAAAAAAAAAAGCTATTCTAATTAAAAACAGTACTGTAGCTGTATTATTTGTCCTGGTATATATTAATGTCCCTTAAGTACTGAAGAAAAAAATCTTAAAGGAAAAATGCCGTTTCTTTTGCATTACTTTTTAACTGTGTGGGACTGGCTGCTTTTCTGCTGTGATTCATTTCTTTGTTCTTTATGATGTGAAAGGTGTATTGTATCTGCTGCAACCAGCTACTTAAAAAAAAAAAACAAAACAAAAAAACTACTTTTGATCTTTTGGGGGAGGGGAGGGAAGGGGTAGATTCTTCACTTTTCCATCCTTTATTGCTGGAGATGCTGTTTAAGACACTTAGCAGTGGGCAAAGAGAAAGCGAGGGGTGTGGGAAATGAAAAGTGCATGTGACTTTCTGGTTTTATTTCAGAAGCAATTGGATCATGTATTTTATTTTTCCCTCTTTGGTAAGAGTTTTATTTGGGATGGGAGCTGGCTATCCCACAGTACTTGTCTGAGTAATATTTAGAAAAAAAAAATGGCCAACATTTATGTTTTACTTCTGAGTGAATATGGGCTGCATTTAGCAGTAATTTCTTGCTTGCTTTTCCCTTTCTTAAAAAAAAAAAAAAAAAGAAAGGAAGAAAAAATAAAAGGAAGGGGGGGTCTGCTAATCCTGTGTGGTAGGCAAGTGTCAGATATTACACGCTGTACTTGACAGCATTGTTGAGGAAAAGCAGAGGGAGCCGGGGAAAGGGCCACAGCCTTTTCTTCCTGCCGGTTCACTCTGATCATTGTGCTCCTTAGCGAGACCGTGCGCGCGCGGGTGTGTGTGTCTGTGTGTCTGCAGGCTGAGGGGTTAGTGCTCGATGTCATTTGGAGCCTGACAGTGGAGCGGTGCAGTTGACTCCTTGCTCTGCTATCCAATGACATCCAGTGGCTGGGAGTTTGAAGCTGATGGTTGGGTCTCCTCAGTGCTGCCTGCACACCTGACAGGCAGCTGCTAAACTGAGCAAAGGCGAGCTTGGGGAGTCACAATCTATGCATAAATGATAGGGGTATCTGTGCTGAAGGTGCGAAAGAAGCGCTGACCCCCTCCCCTGCATCCCCCCTTCCCAAATGAGACGCACAGAGCAGCCAGCTTCCTAACTACACCACACTCCTGCTACTGGCTGCCAAGAGGCTCAAAAAATCCACCTTCACTTTTCAGTCAGAAGAGGCAGAAGTGGATGTGAGAGACAGAGACACACAGAGACACAGAGAGCGAAAGAGGGCAAGAGACTTGACTTTAAGAGACTCCTGCACTGACAACTCCATGCAGTTCGGCACAAGAACGGCAGCGACCGACTCTGGTTTCATGGGGACATGGCAGAACACTGACACCAACCTCCTGTTCAGAATGTCCCAACAGGTACGTTACTTTTTTTCGTTTATTTTGCAACATGACATTTCCGTGCTCTTTCTTTCCTCCCCATCCCCCTCCTGTTTTTTTTTTTTTTCTCCTTTCCTTTTCTTTTTTTCCTCCCTTTCTCTTTGCTCTTTTTCCACGTTTCATTTTTGTTTCATTCATCACTACATAGTTAGCCTCTGAACTGTCATAACTATGTCATTGGAATGTGCATGGTTACTTCACTGCTCCCCTAAGGGCTCCTTTTTAAAAGAGGGGAAAATATTAAAGCTTTAAGTAAAAGCAAAGCATTTGTTCTAAAGTTTCCAAACAGAGCTTTGCTCACAGAAAGGCTGGTTTTCTTTCTTTGTTTGCTTTTGTTTTGTTTCAGTCTTTCCCCCCCACCTCCTCCTTCTCCCCCTGTCCTATAAATAAAAGTATCTGCTATCCCAGCAAAACTCCTTTCTTTCTCTCCTTCCTTCTTCCTCCCCGAGTCCGTAAGCCCCCAAACCGAACTGCGACTGAATTTAGGGGGGCCCCCTCGGAGCAGCCTAATTGGCTTCATGTGGCAGGAGGCAGTTTTCGTGCTCTGAGCCCAGGAGTGCGGAGCAGTTGTGCGGGAGCCAGCGCGGGGCCGAGGGTCCTTGCGGGAGGGAGGCAGCCCCGGCCGCGGGTCCCCCGCGACCCTCCCGCCATCCCGCTGCCTTTCCCGCGCCCCGCTCTCCTTCCCCGCTCCCTCCCGCTCCCCCCTTTTCCCGCTCCGCTTCCCTCCCTATCTCTCCCTCTCGCTCTCCCCCTCTCTGAGGAGCTGCGCCTTGGCGTCCTCCCCAGAGCTGCTCCTTCACCGGGGGCCGCGTTTAAGGCAGCTTGGTATGCTGGGTCTGACGGGAAAGCTAAAATGTTGCTGCAAGGCCAGTAATAACTGATAATTAATCACAGGAGCTGGTGTCTCTGTACCATGCACGCGGTGATACGCGACCTGCGTGTTGGAGCTACTCTTGCACAACTGCTTGGCTCTTCTGGGTGAAAAAAAAAAAAAAAAAAAAAAAAGAAAGAAAAAAGAAAGAAAAAAATGAGAGAAAAAAAATAGAAGGAGAAACTTTTCAGCTTGGAGCAGGCTCAAGCAGGGGAGGGAAGTTCAACCTGAAGGTTTTTAACAGGGTGACTCCCTACCAAGGGACGCTCTGCCTTTTCTGAAAACTAGTTTCCAATTATGGTCTGACACTGAGTGATAATAATTGAAATACTGTGTTTTCCAAAAGAGGAGTTATAAATGATTTGTACGTTTGTATTAGACTTTTATTTAATGTTGGAAGTAAGATGAATGAACTCATTTACCTGAAAGGCGTTGTACTGTATGAATTGAGAGAAAGTAATTAGGCTTTTATAGTTTACAGTAAAAGATGCCTGAATGCTAGCCATAAAACAGTTATTTAATTAAAAAAAAAAAAAAAACTTTAAAACCAACAAAAACTCAGCTGCACATAGTTAATAACCAATAGCGGTTGTCTGTRGAAAGGAGCTTAAGCAGTATAGCTCAGGACAGGATGAAGGCATTTGGATAAGGTATATTTTGATATATCCTGTAGAGGGACCCTGATTACTGCTGATACAGTAGGCTGGTATGGAATGTAATCAACATAAGGCAAATAAGCAACTCTCTTCAATTTCCCATTCTTGAAAGTAGAAAAAGTTCATTTCCTAGTGGAGATGCACATTTCCAAAGCACTGCTTGGCACTGGGAAGTGTGAGCTGCTCCTGCTCTGCTCGCAGGGCTTACCAGATGTGTGCATGTCTGCAATATATAGCATGTTGGTTATACAGATATTGAGCAACAGCATCAAAGGAAGTTATTCAAATTACCTGCTCTATTCTTTTAATAAAAAGTGAGATTAAATATTTGGGGTGAAGAAAGGTTCGTTCCCTTTCAGTCACAAAGGAGTTAACATAACCAGATCCAGATAACGATCAATTGATAAATGACGATTGAACCACATAGATAATATTAGATTGCCTGTTTAGTGTTAGACCTTTTCCAACAGATTTACCCTCTATGGTCCCTGGAATGCTAGAAAATGCTCAACACTGACAAAGAAGGGAAACAAAACTAAATAAAGAGCATYACAATGTGTAGGGGGTCAAATAATTTAAGGCGTCTGGCTCATAGGTCGTGCCAGACTGGCATGCACGTAAGCTAGCCTCCTTTTCTTATTATTTTTCTTCAGAATATTTTATTTTTACTAATCCTTGAGTATTAGCTGGATTTTRTATATTATTGGGCATGGATAGTCATGTTGTGTTCTCTGTGAAAAGGGAGAAATGAGGTACTAAATGGCTAAATGTGTGGTAGATGCTGCATCTGTGTGTATCCTTCCGTTGCAGCACACACAGTAGCACTGTAAAGGTGGTAATGTCAAACAGATTTATTTCTTAAATGTCTGTACTTACATCTTCACGTGCTGTGTTAATAATCTCCTTGTCACATTTTGTTTGTTTGTTTATAATGTACTAAAACATATTCAGTCTACATATGCTTTCATCATGCTTTWAAGAGGAGGGTAAGTTTTTCTTTTTTTCTAAATGCATTTCTCTCCTCTTTAAGGATAATATTTTGTCTGATATTTCTGATTTGTTAAGGCTGTTACAATTTACAAGCTCGCGCAGACAGTCAGCACAGAGTATGTGCAAGTGCAGCTGCATATTTGTGTCCAAGTGCCAATGTGTCTTTCTTAAAACACTAAGATATTGAACATTGTTTTATGTTATCTTTTTTCATCCATTTATCAGTTAATTATTTTCAATTCATCTTCTGGAAATGTAAGTACTTTAACATTTTTTCTTCTGCTTTAAGAGAAATTATTTTCATATAAATAGTGCAAATAAAGAGTGTAAATAAAATATTGTTCTTAAATGTACATAACTTGCAAGCAAAAGTTTGGCAAGGTTTGAAAGAACTGTTTAATGAAACTTTTCCAGCAATACGCAGTAATGCTGGGACATTTCTTTTAAAAGTTTTAAGTATAATACTAGTTTTCCACATGCTTTTTAAAAACAAACAAACCCCTAGCCCCATCACTTTTCCTTGGAGTTGTAATTTAATCTCAGGCAGGTTTCTGGTACAGAGATTGGAGCATGGCAGAAAAGTGATTTAGAACAAAACAAAACAAAACCTTCCTATCCCTCGCTCCTCTTACATCTCAGCTCACTCTACTCACACAGAAMTGCAATTTGCATGCTGTACGAATGAATAACTTTTCACAGAATAAAAGGAAAGCCTCCTACTTGCCTGTGACCAGGAACCATGCGCATCTTAGAAAACTGAAGATTGATTGCATAGGTTTGGGATACTTAGTGTGATAGTCTTTCATTTTTAGATTTTTTTTTTCTTTGAGCATCAAAAAAAAAAAAAAAAAAAGCATCACCACATTTCAGAGCAAATTTGGGGTATGGTGGGGTGAGAGGAGAAAAGGAATAGTCTAAATTACCTGTGAGAAGTTTACGACATGGCCACTTGACTGCATTGTATTGCCAATGCACCTTTTTTCAATATAGAAGTGTGTGGTTCGCTTAAAAGGGGTCATCCTATTCTGTATACAGAAGAATGTCTGATAACCTCGGAGGGCATAAATCTTAACTTTTAAAAAGGAGTGCTTCTTTGGGTCACTTTGATCAGTGACAGGTCGAGAATGAGCAGAAACCCTTGGCTTCTCGTCCATGCTCATCTGGTTACGTCCAGGGCACCCACTGCCCATTCTGGTTCTGGCAAGGAGATGTTAACAGCAGACAAGAGGGCCTGGATTTGATTGATAAAAAAAGAAAAAAAAAAGAAAAAAGAAAAGGGGGAAAAAAAAAAAAAAGAAGCAGGCTTTTTTGATTTTCTGCTTTCATAAATGTTTTGTGCATTTGTCAGAATAAGAAATGTCATTTTTCTTCTCCCAGTTACCTTAAGGGCTGTAATGTTCTAAAATACTTTTAAGTCATTTCAGAAATGAGACCGTAAGAGAAAAGGTTGTAACCTACAGTGACACAAAATGCCAGGGACACATATCTTTTTGTTAAGAAAGAAGTATGTTTAACCCGTTTCAGATAAAAAGGTAATAGCCTTTCTAGAAGCCTTTTTTTCCATTTGGGAGTGAAAAGCAGTATATCAGAATTATAAATGGATCTGTGCATCATTATATAGTAATTTAGGATTCACTCAATGATGTAACAAAATTAACAACATAATTTCATTGTGTAACTGTATCTTATTAAAGAACAACTGTCTGACATTCTCTTACAGTTGCTTTATTTAACTTCATGCAAATATTATTAGTAGTGACATTTCTCTATTGTACATTAGATTCTCTCATTAGCATGATGTGTTAGTTATCACCAGAGAAATCACTTCCAGATAGGTGAGGGGGAAACCAGGAAAACTAAAAATTAAATCAATGATGTATATTAATACAGACGCATCTGTTCAAGAGAGATATGGTGCAGTAAATTCAACTTTTTTCTTTGCATAACTGCCTGCTTATTTCAATGAAAACTAAATAATACCTACAATAAGTGAAGTATGCATTAATATTGCTGCTAATATTAAATTGTCCACAATGTGCACTGCCTGTTTTGAGATGTGCTGGTATTCTACAGCCTGACAGCTCCTARCATTGATGTAAACTTAGCCACACAAACTGTTTATTGAACCAGTATTTAAAAATAGGACCGTAGTGTAAAGTCTAATGGATTGGAGGTGGATGTTGTTTAAATGTTCCTGGCTTGCTGGTTACTAAGGTTGCATGCAGTTTTAACATTTATTAAGTAATTAACTGTTTTACTGTAGCATATAAGTATTCTTTTAATATAGGTGTACATGAAAAAACTGTTATAACTTAATATGACTACAAGCTATAATTCCATACACTGATTTATTATGAACATTTTGGGAGGCAGAGTAACACTAGTGAAAAGCATTTTGTAGTTYACAGTAGTTGACAGCAGCCTCTGTCGATAATCATCAGTAAACATAATACTTGTTAAATATAAATATTTTTATCACACCATTTTAAAGATTTGTTAACTTCCAGTATGTTTTTTTAGGGAATTAGGTTTATGTGTGAGTATGAATTAGGAGGATTTATCAGGTTACATTGTCATTATTTCAGATACTTGATTTATTTATTTTTTTTTTTCTTTTTTGATGAAGCATAATTAAAGTCCTGTTAAGGGTTCAATTCCTCTCAACAAATTAATAAATTTTGCATCAAGAATTTTGCATTGCTTCTGTTTTGCCTCAGAAATAGAAGCATTAGAAAATAGTATCTGTGATGGAAGTGTAGGATGTTCTATACGCCATACAGCACGAGACACACAGCAATAGATACATGCTATGTATATGATAATGTAGTTAAAAATAAACACTTTGYAGCTTCTTCTGCTAAGTGAACTAAAATATAGGAAAAGGTTTCCCCCATCTATCTGCCTTTCTRTCTATCTATAAGTCTGTGTTAATATTGCACATAAAAACATGCAATTTTTGAAAACATTTGTACTGTTATAACTTTTGTTTGCACTGGTATGCAAAGTACAGTATCTGAACTTTCAGAAATGTATGCATACAGCTAAAATCTYCATGAAGCATTAAAGCATATATTAAAACATAGATTAAGTATATTTTGCACTATGCATTGGTGTTTAATATTTTAAAATGTATAGTTTTTGTATTTTCATCTTTTTCCTCTTTATATATTTTAGTGGTTTCTTAATTCGTGTACAGTTTTTATGGGAATTTGATTAATGTAGTGACAGGACAGATTTGGTATATAACAGCAGCAGAGTCTCCTGCTCTCATGTCAGGGTTAAGAGCCAAGGCAAATCTTCCCTAACTAATTAGATGCTGAGTAAGGCATCTTAGTGAAGTTGGGGCAGAAGTGAATGGGTCACAGCTGAGGCAAGATTGCAAGGACTGTAGTGATAGTGAAAGCATTCCCATCTGCCAGGTCGTTGTGACACTGTGCTGATTGCGAAGGAACACTCTGTCCGCTGATACAGAACTGCCGTCATAAAGTACAATCAGAAACAAAAGCTTTGAAGAGCTTTTACTTTTCACCAGGAATACTCCAAGTATACGCTGCGTATCGCTGTCTCGGTGCAGTTATTTTTCTCGAACAATGGTGATTGTGCTTTTGCAGAAGGATCTGCCTCGTAGACCAATGGTTCTCCGCAGTGGAGAAGAATTTCCAAACTTGGGGCTCCTGGTACACCCGGGAGGTGATGAATCATGCTGCCTCCAGAAAGTGAAGCCGGAGCAGGCAAGGGGGAGAAAGGCAGATTCCCATTGTTGCTTTCTCTCAGTCTTTTAGCCCAGAAGGAGAATCATTAATGCAAGTTTTTATTTTAATTCAAGGAGTGTGATCACAAAATTCTAGCATCTAGATTAACTACCCTGAAATGTTTTATTTTTTGCTCAAGCAGCCCATAGGAAGGGGTGAGCTTAAAAAGCAGCTTTACTAAATGGAAGTATTTGTTTATATGAAATATTTCAGTGAGGCAGGCTACACTCTTTAGCCAAACACCAGCTTGTCCAACARACGTCTAGAGCAAGAGACTGCACATCAGCCCGTGGACAGGCATCTGTTGCCGCGTTACTGCTTACGTTACCTTACAACGTCCCACTCATTACACCAGTGCCCTAATACCTCGTTTCCCTTGCGGAARTGTTTGAGGGCTGCTTCCTACGTGACCTCCGATGACACGTCTCATGGCAGAGGAGCCATCTCCTCGGTGGTGGTGCATGGTGCCCCTCAGGTAGCTTTGATCTATGAGGTGGCCCATGTGCCACCAGAGCCACCATCACCCTCCCGGGCTGGGGAGCCAGCGCATCCCATCCATGCGCTCGCAGGGATGAGAGGGGGACGCTTCACCTGCCGCCCACGGGGCCCCCGAGCTCCGATGAGAGGATTCCCATGCGGGTGCTCCTGCACGGCAGCCAGAGGTGCTTCCCCGAGGAGGGAATAACGAGTGGGTGTTGAGGGAGAGCTTCACGGGAAGTGTGAAGATTCTTGCAGGGCTCTCGTTAAAGCTGAAAGACACCCACAGGTAAAGTTAGCGTGGTGCTGGAGAGGATGTTTGTCTGGAAGAGGAGCGCGGCACGGACGCCTCAGGGGATGCCCCTTGCAGGAGGGCTTGAGCAGCGCAGTGAGCGTCGCTGCCTTCTGGGATGCCCCATGCAACAGCGCTGGAAAGAGCTTTCCTTACATCTCCTTTCCTCAGTAATCCTGAMCAGCCCAGGGAGCGGTGAGACCCACCTGATGAACCCCGTTTGCTTATTTGTACTTGTTCTTTTCAAACTCTTCAAATCAGAGTTTCAGGGGAGGAAATAGATTACCTGATTCCCAGCCTTTTCTAGTGCATTGCTTAAAAAATGCTAACTCTAAAATGGCATACCTCTGTCTTTGAACAGTTAGAACGGAAATGTCGTACAGTGTAGTTCTTTTCAGATGAAAAATTCAAGATCTAGAGTGGGCCACTAAGAGGAAAGTAGAATATAAAGGGTCGTATCCTCACCATGATCCAAACATACCTTTTCCACTGATGACAGCAGAGGCTCTGTCATGCATCGAGGACAGCAAAGAGTTCAGGTGCAGAATTGCAGCTAGCTGGATGTTAGCCCTCAGAGTACGCTGTATCTCTGAGCTCAGTTCTGTAAGTATTCTGTATYTGTGCAACTTTCATAAAGTTAAATGTGCAGGTAGTTCACAGACAGCATTCTGCAGTTGTGAAGAAAGTAGCCCTTTATTGTTTTCATCTTCTGGTTTCTAATATTTAGGCACCAAGGAGATGAACAATATGAAATAATTTTAGGCATTGCACTTACTTAAGGATATCTGAAAACTATTTTATCAGAATCCCAAGGTTAAGCCAAGTTCTCTGTTAAAGTCTCAGTCTTGTCTGGTAAGGTCTTAGCTTTTAAGTGTATGGATCTCATCTTTTAGGTGTATGATTTTATGTACGAGCTACTGAAAGCTCCGTATTTTATGGGCTCCCCTGGAAGCCAGGCAAAATTATAGCTGCTTTCAGTTTGCCTCTGAAGTTTTGAATTTGTTTGAACTAGAAATCTCAAAATGAAATTTGGATAGTGTAAATCAGCCTGAATCAAATTGGAGGAGAAGTGCTTACAAGACATCTTGCTAAGTGAAATTGCCAACTTCTTCATAGTAAAAGTAGCAACACCCATGGCAGGATAAATGGTAATTCAAAAAACAGAGAAGCGTTTTGAAAGGAGCTATGTACGGTTTACATAAAAATTTGGCTTCCAGAGTTCTGTGTTCTTTGTTTTCGCATTCTATAAAGCAAAATCAAAAACTAAACAACCCTAAAGATGCTATTGTCAGATCTTTTTATGCAGATTGATTTCATTTTAGCATATTCATTGTCCTTTGCCTGCACAGAACGTAAGACCTTGTGTACTCTACTGCCGTTTTATTGCTGCTTTCAGAGGGACATCTTGTGAGATGTTACGGCTCCGGCGGAAGTACAATGGCAAAATGTCATTTTATGATAGATCATTATTGATATCCTTTATTTATTTATGCCTTTCCTCATTTTTCTTCCCTCACTGTTTTTCTTGTTCTGTCTGTATATCCGAGCCTGTATTAAAAGGRATCCTCTTCTCAGTTGTAATTGAATAACTAAAATAATTTTGATGACAAGTGACTATAGGAAAAGATGAGGGATAGGGAGAAAAAGAGTTCCTTCCGGAGGCGGCTGAATGTACGTGCCGACATGCTAAGAGTTTAGTGTTTCGTATTTCAGCATGCCTGTATGCAAAGGCATGATAAAAAGGTTTGATAGATGAATGGCTTATCATATGAACATGCTGAAAAGCATCRCGGTTTGATCTTTACTTTGTACAATTAAGAATCTTTCTCAACTCAGGCATTGCACCTTTTTTTTTTTTCCTCTTTTTTCTTTTTTTTTTTTTAAGAGCTCTTGGTATATATTTATTCTTAGAGCTCAAATATGAGCTTCATTTCAAATTGATAGGATACTAAACATCAAGAAAAACAGGAAAAGGAAATTAATAGGATAATTAGATATTATTTTCTACACAGACCTTGTACATAAAAAATAATCAGCTTGGGTGTCAATGACTTGTTTCAAAACAATTAAATTTTCAAACTATTATCACTGTGTTCAGGCKTCGTTCTTAATTAAAATACATTTAATATACCACATTTTTGTCTGTTTTTGTAGTAATTCTCTAAAACTTAGATTTTTATGGCAGTCCATAAGATGGAGCTCTTAGGAACACCGTCGTCTCAGAAGTGTTACCTGYTTGATTTCTGTGTAGCAGGTATCAGGGTTTTCACATTTCTTATCACGACTTTTAGTGGCTGTCTGTTCCCTTTTCAAAGACGTGAATTTGATAGAAACATCTGAAATAGATATCTTGGGGAGGAGGCAACTGCAAACTAATGAAGAGTATACAAGGAAAAAATAATTACTTCCAGCTGTCTTTATATAATAAAGCTACTATTAAAATGAGAATCTCCATTAGCAAGACTTTAATTATATATTTTCTTACATTTCTAAATAAATACTATAATCTTTAGAAAAATACCGCTTAAGTGAGTTAAGTGTTACAGCCCTCACTCTAAAACGGGGAAAAATAAAAAGGAGTCCCATCTCCTCCACCCTGCCTTAATGCCCCACAGCAGTTGACATTGCTGGAATGCCTCCTGCAGCTGGTGGCATATGACTGTCATTTGCAGGCAGGATATACGGAGAGTTTACACAATGGAGGCATTCATGAAAGTGTTCCTCATCTGGGACTCCTGCAAGCTCTCATTTTATTGACCCTGTCAGAATTTAACTGGTAGGCTGTCAAATTATGTGTTGCTTTATCTAATATTAGTTTTTCTTTTAAATTAGAATGCATGGAGGAAGAGGYTGTGGATACCAGGTGTGAAAAGCCAGAGCGTAATCCTGGCTTGCTGATTCTTAAAGCAAGAAAAACAAAACAAAACAAAACAAAAACATACTAGCAGTATAAGAATTTGATCAATTTGGGCTACAAATTGAAGGACTTTAGTTTTTTGAAGAATTAAAAATGTGATTTATTTGTAGGGCTTTCTTTAGCATTCAAAGCTTTGAACAAAAATCCCATTTCTAAATTACCATATCCCTCAAGTGTAATTCAARCATCAGTGTAGAAGAGTTTTATATAAGAGCTTGCTCTTTAACTGCTAGTGCCCTTAACAATACCAGGAAATAGTGGGTTTTGCACAGGCCCCCCAAAAAAGACATTTAATCATAATTTCTGCTGTATCTTTATGCAGAACACCATAAAGAAGTGCCTGGTACTTAATATATTTTATACCATTCTGCAAACAATGTAATAATCTGAGAGAGGACTGACGATTACAAGTACGTTTTATATCACGGATTGGCTGCTTTTCCATTCCATGGTGCTGAGGCATGACCTCTCCAAAGCGATAATTTGCATTCAGAAATAAAAAGCAGGCACATCTTCGTTGGCACCTGGGAGAGAGCTGGTTAGAGAGCAGGCAGCGCACCAAAACATTGGCTTCATGCAGATGGAGCGTACGGCAAGAGAGGCACCTGACGCAGTGAGTTACTCATCCCAGTAAGATCCTTCCTGCCCACCAGTCCTTCGTCAAGGCAAYAGTTAAGGTCCAGTCAGAGAGAGAAAGAGAGAGAGAACAGGAGAAAGAATGATCAGACTGGTTTAAGGAAAATGAAATTTTAATCTGAGGAGATGAGTCACTCCATTTTGGTGTTCCTAGGAAGAAATTTGACTCTCCATATATGTTTTTGTTCATGCATCTGTCTGTCCGACGTGAGATCCTATTATCATTGGTTTTACTTGTAACATTTTACTATCATTGATCTACTTTTAAAAAATGTGGGGGTTCCTAGTAGAATACGGATAATTGAATAGTGCAATACTGTCTTGCATTAAGAGCTGTATATGGCTGACTGCCTTCATCTTGTGCCATGTGTGCTTTCCAGTTTCGGATTTCCTCCCACTTTGCATCCCTCTTTCATTTCTCTTGTCTCTGCAGAATCAAAGATAAATAATTTTAAGTATGAATAATAGAATAATCCAGATGATAGAATATTATTACATTATTTTGTAGGATTTTCTAAAGTACTTCTCAGGAACCTACTGAGATGTTTTCCACTTGCAGGTATAAATTAAAAAGACAACTGAAACATTTGCATTCACTTGAAAGTGTGAAGCCTTTTTTTAACCTTTTGAAGTAGCATTCTGAAGAAGTTGTCTTTCTTTAAATATTTAAAAAATAAAATTGGCTGCATGAGCTGTAATATTGAAGTAGTATTTAGCAAATCGAAGGTAAATTATTTATGAGAACTTGACAAATGTAGAACCTCTGTCATGAAGAGAGTGAATTTTCATTGCAAGGAAAATGATACTCCTCCAGCTTTGGCACATCTCTGGTAAACCAGCATCTTTTTTTCTTTTCCTTAAAAGTCAAGGAAAAATGAAGAAAATACATACTGCTGTGTTTTCTTATTAATGAAGCTAGTTTCATTAGTGGCTTCTCAAACTGATAGTCTAAAGAAAAAATTAAAGCCTGATTTTGGAACATGACAAGARCACTGAAAATAAAGACAACAGCAACAATGATGAGCGAATTACCTACCTCATAAAATTTACCTGACAATTTTTTTCTAGGAATTTCTGTACATCAAGAAAGCTGTTTCAGAGGTAGTCAGCCTGTCACTGCTCTGTTGCAGATCAAAAGCAAGGTTCGTCAAACCCTTCTGTTAGTAGAAAATGTTTCTTCTGGAAAACCAGCATTTTGCAACACTAGAAAATTTTATTTTAAGTGTCAGGGCCTATTTTCAATGAAATTAATAGAATTACGGAGTGTAATCATAGAACTGGTCTGAGACCTTTTCCTAGAGTCTTTCCTCAGGAAGAAGTCATTTATGTTCTGTTTGTTTTGTAATGGGGCAGATCGAAGTAAGGACAAAATTGTAGTAGCTCAATTTGGGGAAGGTTTTAGAGCACTGTTTTCTACTTTCAAAAAGTAGAAATATGACCTTTAATATCTAAGTTCTTAAAAAATTTGTACACATTTAAAAGAAACAAAATGTTTAGCTATTAAAAAAAAAAAAAAAAAGATTCAAATCACTCCTGGACATATTTTTACTTTTGAATGTGATTATATTCATGCATAAAAATGTGTGCTTATACGTGTGTCTTTATTAATGAAATCTTTATTAATTTCAGACGGCAGTAAAGTTAAGTGATTTAACCCATCRTATAGTAAGCAATAATCTTCAAAGTTAATATAACAGCATAAATSTCCCAAACAAAACTAACCCCATTTTTAAAATCTTTACTTAATATTGATGCATCTTTTGCATAAAACTTGCTTAGACATGAAATTATATCTTTCTGCACATTTAATTTTTTTTTCTTTTAATGTTGGGAAGTCAAAAGTCAGTTTGAAAATATTTCAGCAATTCAGCGCGAAAGTAATTTCATAATTGCAAAGTTGAAATTGATATTCCCGCATGAGCTTACATAAATCATGTTTGTTATGATCTGTAAATTTTTGAAAGAATTTTGAATGATTCTAACCTGAAAGAAAACCTTTCTGACACTGTAGACTTGAGACTGGTCTTAAAAGTAATCTTTTTTTTTCCTGAACCTGTCTCTTCAATACCACATCCCCCTGTGTCCTTTCCAACATTCAGCAGTGGTCAGGTGTGGGGTTTGATGCTCTCCACTCACTTGCATATGCATGTTTATACATCCACAAACTGTAAAAAGAAAACTGAGTAAATGTGACTTCAGGGAAAAGAAGGGAGTGTTGGGCGCAGATACCAGCTGGAGCTTGATGCTTGTGTTCCCTTCTGTGGCACCATTTTGTTGTTGATGTGGGAATGTAGCTAAACAGTGGCTACAGCTGCTTCGCTAAATAAGGATCCACATAAATTCCAGCTGTGAACTTGTGATTCATCCTTCCCTGCACAAAAGATATGTTTCCATATGTCCCATTATGTTCCATATTTGATTTTTATCACACACTGTGTGCTCGTCTGAATCTCGTCTCTGTGCCTTTTATGCACCCTCTTCCTTCTTCTCTCTTCCTTCTTTGCATTAGGCTCAAAATGCACCCTAGCCTCCATGCAAAAAAAAAAAAAAAAAATCACAATAAAATACTGCAGCATCCTTTAAAATGATTTCCTATTGAATCAAGAACCTGGATAATTTATATCTCTATTATAAAGTCCCTACAAAAAATCATGCTAATCCATTTCAGAAGTATTTCTCAGGGATCTAACTGTACAGTCCTTAAAATGGTTGGAACTTCTAAATATTTTCACCAGCAAAATATTTAAATCATGCTTCAACTACTCTAAATAGATTTTTTGTTATATTATCTGTAATAATTTCAGGTATCTAAATTAGATAGTTTCTCTTTATTTTTAAGATGTAATTAATTGATCAGAGGRAAAAGATTCTGGTTTTGAATTAGAAATAATATCCATTGTTAAAACATTTATAGTCTATGAGAGYCACTGAAATCTACTGCAAAACTGTTAAAGGTTTCATAGTTTCAAATAAAGTATGTTTATTAATATATATTTTAAAATATTCCTCTTATTAATTTCTGTAGATTGGAATTCAGAATATTTTTTTCTTCTGTCATCAAAATGTAGATATGGAAATGGGCATCTAGAGCTGTAGACATCCTTGGTCCCTAGAGCATATAATTTAAAATGTTAAAAAACAAAGTAAGGATTTTTAAAATGCTAGTTGAATTGGACTGTAGGCTTTTGAGTTAGCTTATTATAATACAGTTATGAGAGGCATGATCCCTGCCTCCTTAATTGGGGTGAAATATGGCTGCTGGTCAGCTCTGCTAGAAACATAGCTAGAAACAAGCCTTGCGGTCAATCTTGCATGTGAGGGATGCCTCGGATGTCACTGGCTGTGTAAGAGTGCTCAGAACTTGGGGCTTACGTCTGCACCCTCTGTTTCRCCGTAGTCTGTAAACTGGAGTTACAATCTAAGAGGTTGCTAGAGTTACTAAAATCATGATTTAAGTACTGGATTTGATCTTGGCTTTTGCAAGTTCATGAAGTTAATGCTTTCAGTTGCAGCACAAATAAAAAAAGGGCATATCAGGAGCTGGGTGAATGCTTACACTTTTCAGAGCTTCCACTAGGCAGTTAAATCACCAGTGCCATCATTTCCATACTGGTCAACTATGGCACACTCACCTATATGGACGGTCACGATTTAACTGTYGCCAGCAGTATGGTGTACGGTTTTCTGATGCCAGGCCTATCAAAGCAGATACTTGCATCTGCTCTATAGGAGCATCATTTAGCTGTGTGTAGGATTAGAATTCCGTGGTTTTGTCTATTGTGTTAAAGGGCGGAGTTGGCGGGGAGGATGGAAAAAATAAGTATCTTCATAATTGAAATTCTTCAGGCAAGTCAGATATCAACATTTTTCAGCAGAACAGATAGTTAATTAGTTTGTATTTTAAATGAAGGTCATCATGTTATAGATTTCTGTGGGAACAAAAGACRAGAACAACTAGTTAAAATGATAGGTAAATGGGGCCAGTTCCCAGCGGTGCCTGGGGTACCACTGAGCTGAACCGCTGGCCAGTGTCAAATTCCAATCAAAATGCAGATAAGTTTAGGATAAACATAACAAGGTGTTGGTGTGTTTCCAAAACTGTAAAGAAGGCTTTAGCTGGAGAAAAGGCTGGAGATTAACAGTTTGTTTTACAGCTAAGTCAGGTATTTCAAATCAAGTGACTGGTGCTGCTTGTAACGAAGCATCTGCAAAGCGTGTCGGGGTGACGTTGGTATGCCGTGTTCAAGAAGTTCACTGTCAACACAGCTGTGACTTAACACTTTTAGCAACCTCTCAACTGGGAATTAGATAAAATACCTTTAATTTGGGCATGGGGTTGGAGGAGAGGACTGGGACAGGAGTATAATTTCAGATGCTATTAATTTTCACAAAATAACATTTGTGTGCTTTGTCTTGCCAGACAGTCTACAATGCTTTTCCTCATTTCACGTGCCAGGCTGTTTTTATATTATCATTTCCTTCTCTGCTGTGTTTATCTTTTCTGAAAATGGTGAAATGTAAGCTATTACAGACTGGGTGGGTGGCACACATTTGCACAGTAACTTTTAAAACATAGAGCAAGCATTTTATTTGGGTTTTGGAAACCACTGAGAGAACTTAATGCAGCTGCTCTCATGGCATCAAAGTGAAACATGTAAAAATCTCACTTTCCATTCTAAATAACCTTAGGGCTGTTGAGTCAGATATTTCCGGGTTGACGTGTTTTGCACAGGAGTGACAGTGGCATTGAGTATATGAGTATAATCTTAATGTTCCACTGAATCTCTTCAGTCTTTTATGAGCTTCACAGGGTACTCATTCTTAACAAAATGTCAAGTTAAAACATGTCACTTTGCCATAGCTGAAATTACTTACTTGTTTTTAATCAAAAAGCAACTCTTAATGGGCTGTTTTACTGTAGGCAGTAAGGAGAGGAGCTTCCCAGTTTAGCAGCAACTCGTTCTTCTGACCCATTATTTGCTGTCATTTCTACTTCTCGTCCAGCAGTGGAGAAAGGGTTGAATGATTAAAACCTGAGCAGGCTCATCCAAAGCTCAGGCTGGTGCTGCATATGGAGTAATTCAACACCAAGCAGAATTAATACTTTTAGGAAAAGTTAACATTTGCTATAATGGATATCCTTCAGTTCCACTAGGCAGTATTATTGTGTTTTTCCTATATTTTATAGCCTTAGTGGAGGCTGTAGAACTTCTTTGCTATAGCATTGGTCTCTGTCAACAGCAGGGGCAGGCTAGATTATTTAGGGTGCAATGCTTCCTTCTTTGATTTTAGTTTTCCAAAACKTAGGATTAATCTGTAAGTGTCTTATACCTGATGTAATTCTTGCTTGCTACTCCGTAAAACAGAAGACCTTCTTAACTTGAGGCACATAGAAGCTCCAGCTACACCAGTCTAAGTGAATTAAAGTAGTATTTTTTTAAAAGAAAACAAAGTGAAGCTTCAGATTCTAGGTCTTATGACAGTTAATAATCCTCCCCTTAACTAAGCTGTGCGTACTAGATGTGGATGGCTTGATAGCTTGATGGACCAGGCAGTTCCTCAAAGGTCACCACAAAACTGTTATCTAGAACACAGTGCCCTTTGTTCYTTGGAGATGCTTCAGTTATATACCGTGCTTCAGTTAAATACCCCATAACTGGAGAGAAAAAAAAAAAAAACTTTCTAGGAGTGAAGTTTGTGAGTTGTTTCAATGCAAAACTTGAACTGTTTCTTCCTTTACCATCAACTGCTTCAAATTCCTTTTTATTGGTGAAGCATTCTCAAGTTTAGAATTTGGCTGATAAAGATATGACCAGTGCTGTCATTCAGTACTGTCTTTTTGGTGTAATTATGTAAGAGTGAAAATTATTTATATTTTAATTCTTTTTGTTTATAATTGCCTTTGTATTTATAATTGCCTTTTAGGGCTTTTATTATGTTTTGAGGGCCTATTTTAGCACCTAAGAAACAAGAGCATTTCAGCTCTTCTGTAAATGCTTCTAACTTCAAAGCTACATGTGTTCCCTCTGTGTAGTTTGAAACACTTAAATAACTAAAGGATGTTTTAAAAGGAAATAGGAAAAAAACAAGCCTTTAAACCCTGTTGTTGCTTTATTAAAATATTTACAACCACAGCCATAAAAAGCTGCACACCTTTGCTGTAGCTGCAAAACTGTAAGCTGAAAATCTTTCTGTTTGTAGCAACGCATGTTTATCAGTGTATTTTACAAAATAAGAAGTTCTCATTTTTTTTGCCT
>NW_020454139.1:975278-992778 GCF_003342845.1 Nothoprocta perdicaria | reverse complement strand
GAATGAAATATTTTGGCTGCAATAAATGCATGGATTAGATTTCTTACCTATTTGTATTTGTCTTTTGAGAGGACATGCAGCTAGTAAGCTTCCAAAGCAATAGAAGTAGTTTTTTTAATTTGTAAAATTTTTATCAGTTTTCATGTATAAGGGAAAAAATAATAACAACAAAAAAGCTCTCTGTCTAGAGATGCTTACATTCAAAATCTAAACTGACCAGACTAAAATTATATCCTAACTGAGTAATCAGTCTTGATTCCAYGGAGATGCTTCCAATTAATAGCAGGTTTAGACTTGGTATGGCTTTGGAGAGGTGAGTGGATTAAGCAACTTTGGTCACTTAGCTGGGATGTCAGAGGCTAATTGAGGCTACCGATGAGAAAAAGGGTGGAAAACAAAGGCAGCAGGTCGTGTTTTCACAAGAACGTGTTATACTTTGTTTGGAAAGCGTTGCTAGCACGGCCACTGTACCCTTGTGCAGCATGCGGGGCAGGACAAGCCAAGCGTGCCCTGCTGTGTTAATGCTACATAAACATGAGACGCCATGCCGAAGAACATCTGATACACCGAGTATGCAGATGGATATATTTCCATTATTTTGGGCAGARAGAGGCTTTGAACCACTGGCAACTGGCTTAGTTCTGCAAGTGATAGATCGGGTTTAGAGGCCCAGCAGATATAAATGCTGCATAAATGCCGTCAGAGCTCCCAGTGTCAGCTCGTGTCACCCATGTCAGGTGGTTTTGGCAGAAGGTTCTGGATATTGCTTGATAAAAAGGTAAGAATGGAGCAAGGATCTGTGTAAGGACTAATGGAAGAGATGAGTTCTTAGAAAGCAAGCTACTCACATACTGATACCAATAATTAATAAGCATGGACCTCTCCTTCCCAGCCAAAATTGAACTGAAGTCTGTAACACCTGTCCTTTATAGGTGTTAATATAAGCTACGCATAAGTTGTGACTAATGATTAAGTTATCACAGAAATACCTATGCCCTCTTACTATAGGAAAAAAAATACAGTCAGCATACACAGAAACCAGTTTTTATGTAGACCCTTTGGTGATGTTCCAATCTGAGCTTCCATGTCTTCTCTAGAGTTATTGTGCACCTTGAATTAAAGCCTTGCCTGAAGATTTACACACATTGTCTGTTGCCATATAGAAATCAGCACCATCTTGGCCCTAGAGACATTACAGTTTATCTGTAATACAGTAAGAGGCCAAGAAAACATGGAGAAAGCATGGGAATATCACCATAGGTAATCAGCCAAGAGGAATGTAGAGAGTGCATTTTTTTATTAAAAAAAAAAAAAAAAAAATCAAGGTTTTAATAAAGGCATTTACTTAGCTTTTATGAAAGACACATTGGAAGTTGGACTGGTTTTTAGTAAGCTAGAGATATACATTTGACCAGAAGTTATATTCTCTTCAGAAGGTTGCAAATACATGTGTGGATGTAAAATATATCTTGAACCTCTTCTGCGATTTCATAGGAGGTATTGCTAGTGTTTCACAATTAAATTCTTCTGTTATTTTATATTTATATTTTTGCGCACCGTTATTTGCCAGAGATGGCAGAAGCKCTGTGAGTTCCCAGCAAGAGGAGCAATTTGTAGATGTTAGTTCATGACTATGGTTGTTCAATAAGAAGAAACCATGAATGACAGGTTACACTGCAGCCCCTTTGTCACGGCCTTCACTCCACTTTGCTCACTTCACTCTGCCAGCCGCACTGTAGTAACAATGATTTTATTGCTCCTTTTTGAAATGAGTATCAATAATGCCAGGCAGCGGTCCAGTTGCACAGCCGTGGTGATTTGATATAGCTGTGATTGCTGTGTAAGTATCGAGAAAGCTTTGAGAGTTTCTCTACACCGTGTTTGAATGCCATAATGGAGGGATAGAGAAATGGGGCACTGGTGACCTGGCTTTAGATTAAGAATCTGTTTCCTATATTGCATAATTCCCAAAGCATACTATATGGATCTTTGTGTTTGAGCCAAAATCTAGTTGATGGAAAAAGCAGAGTAAATACAGTGGTCTTTCATTCTGTACTGAATTTACCTGCCCCATGTATGGACCCATTCGCCACCACATCAAGAAATGGAGAGTTTTTCCTAGAATGATGCTTTAGCATGAAGGTGCAAATGTTTCCATTAGTTCTGCCTGGGAAGATGTCTGTTTTTAGCCCCTTGGGAAGGCTTTCATGCAGATGGTGGTACGGAGGCGCCGAGAGCCAGCCCTTGGCAGCCTCACAGGCAGCTCGTTCCAGCTCCTCTGAGGAGGAACAGAAGGATTGTGCTAACCTCGGCACCTCGGTGTCCAAGAGATCTTTTCCTCTGCCCTGTGAACTCAGTGGATGACTGTCATTTCAGATACTTCTCCAGAGATACAGGAACCTGAACAAGCAGCCAGAAAACTTTAACTGAAGATGTGAATTCCCTCACTCGCCTTCTTCTCAAGGCTATGCAGCTGTCTCCTCTGGCACTAGCCCCTGCATTGATTCCAAGTCCTACATAGGAAGGGATCCTTATTGTTTCGGAGGAAGATTTAGGCCAGCCCCCAGATGTTAATTCTCTTACAACTTCCATGCGGGCTTTTGCTGGTGCTGAATATCCAGCTTTTATCAAGGAATTATTATTATTTACACGGCTCAAAGATACTACCTAATATAGATTCTTTTGTGGGTTTTTGGTTCAAAGTAGTCCATTTTCCATCTTCAGCCTCTCTGGTTTTGTGCCAGACCCCTAATACTCTGTATCTTCTCTCTCAGAAGAATGATTGATAGAGAATATTTTTTTCTGCATAGYTCTGTTTCCTAGCTTGTTCAAATTTCTACTATTCCACTATCTCCTTTCTCCTATGTCAGCAGATTAGAGGTTAACGGAGCACAGAAATCTCCAGACTTTTAGAACTTGCTTGCTAACTTCATCTATTCTGATGTCCTGGATTGACTGATTTGCCTAAAAAAAAGGTAGCTTATAGCATGTGAGACCACTGTTCCTGACCAAGAGTGCAGTAGAATTTGAGAATATTTTCTTTTCTGTTGAACAACTTTAGGATTGAAAATTATAAAAGCAGTCTGAAYCAAGCATTCAGTGATGTGGCTATGAAGCAGTAGGACCACTTGGTATGCTCGGGGTGTGTGTACCCAATGGTACCACTGATGGTTTTCTTACAAAGATGAGCTTGATTAGGTATCTTTCATCTTTCCCAGATGGGCACTTTGTCAGCTGTCAGAAATGAGTAGAACAATGAACAAGCAAGGATTTCCTTTCTCTTCCTTTCTTGCATTCAAAAATTCTAAGAACCTGAAAAACAT
Source organism: Nothoprocta perdicaria (assembly GCF_003342845.1). Lineage (NCBI taxonomy): Eukaryota > Metazoa > Chordata > Aves > Tinamiformes > Tinamidae > Nothoprocta > Nothoprocta perdicaria. Next base: position 989,455 of record NW_020454139.1, on the reverse strand, counting down.
GATAGATGTTGTATCTATCTCCTTTAGTATTTTTGAAGCATTATATTTTGCCTTTGCAGCAAAGTGTTTTTGAGGCACGTTGATATTAGGAGGACAATGGAAGATGGACCAATCTGAAGATGGCAAAGCCAACTGATTCTGGCACCAATGAGCTGTGTCCCAGGCAGTCCATAACAGTGTCCATCAGAACTGAAGGRTGGAGAGTATAACTGGACCTCCAAGGTAGCAGATGATCTCAGCAATGCCATAGAAGCTCCCAGGTTGTGATGGGTGTTCGTTTCCTCTTTTTTCTTGCAGTGAGGATGGTACTGAACAAAGGTCTTTGTTCTGGTAGACCAAAAGGGACCAATGTCCCTTAGTTGGGATATATTCTTGAACCCTGTATCCCTGGAAGACCTCACAGGACCCTTCTTTATCTGTGACCCTTCAGTGCTGTTTGATAGCTAAGCTGCCTGCTATGATGGCCAGTGCTGTGATTTTGATGAAAGTGAGATTGGGAATCTTTAGTTCGTTGAGAAAAATATTACAAGAAAAAATTAATAGATTGCATAAAGTACACTAAATGGAAAACTACTGTTAACTCCTCCTCAGAAGAAATAGTGAGAAGAAATCCTGTTAAATAAAAAAAAAAAAATAATTACAACCACAGACAAGTCACRTCCAACATTTGAAGACCTGAGCCATACAGATACATTCGAAGTTCTATTTATAGGTTCATTTTTGAACTCTGAAGTCTTTTATGTAAATGCACAGATCATGAGTTTGAGTATTTAGATGCTGAGAATACAGCAAAYTTAGATCCTGAAAGTTTCCTGAAATGTAAGAGTAGCCCTTTAAAAGAAAAACTATGTTTTTCTAGCAGCAAGATCAGATTTTTCAGAAGAGAAATAGTTTCTGAGAACTTTGTGTTCTGAGTGATTATATTATCATCCATAGACTACATTTAAGTTTTGTTTGCCTTCAGCAAGAGAACAGCTTTGATTGCATATATGCTCRTTTTACTTTCCTCTTTGCTCCAAATGCAATTCTTCATGCTGAATGTTTACACCACTGTACTGCATATTTATGGCAAACATAAAGCAAACTTCACTCTGGATAGCCAAACTTCTTGAAAAAGGGTTTATACTTGTAAGGAAACACTCCTTTTTCTTCCCTAAAGCCCAACACAAGTAGCAATTGTAATAAAAATGAAAAATCAAGATTAATTGCTTTAACCAGAAGGAAATTCTGGGGACACGAGAACGTCAAGGGGAAAACACTGGCTTTCCTCCTCAAATTACCAGCATTTTTATGTCACACCATAAACTAAATTGTAACTAGATAAAGATTACCAAAAGTCTGTTCTGCAAGCAGRCTAGCCCATATTTGTCCAATGTTGGTTTTCTTTCTCTGACTATGCGATGCCTTCCACTTCTCATTGTGGCTGCTTTGGCGTTCACAGCCTCTTTGTTGTTCTAGAAAACAGAGGATCCTGAAATTCCTTGGAGGATTCAAGGATTCCTTGAGAATCCTTGAATTTCCTGAAAACATATGCAGAAGTCACTCAGACATGGAGTCCAGGGGCATATTGTCCTACTTCTAAACTTGCTCAAATCAGTGGTGGCAATAACCACAACTTTTTCTCACATTTCAGCAACATGATTCTCAATAGAAAAAGTGCACATGACACAAGGTATTCTTCCTCAACAGATCCTCTTAATCTGTTGTGCAATTTGAAACACAGCATTTGTATGTTGTTATATTTTGAAGGTATATCATTCTAATCTGTGCTTGTTTCCCTGACCTCTAGGTAATTGCATTTGGAGATACGGTTCCAGATGTTAAGATGCAGGAAAGAACATGATGCTATCTAACAAAAGAGCATATCATGTTCTTTCAAATGTGGCAACCTCCTCCTCCTCCTCTCCTGTTTGCACCCTAAATTTGTTGTTCATCTGTTAATGTCTCATTCACTTTGTAAACTCCTTGGGCAGAGGGACCTATCAGCTCGTGTCTCTCTGTACAGCATCTGTGGAACCACAATGGCATGTCGGTAATAATGATAACACAATAATCAGTCACAAGGGAGTGCTAGTCAACTCTCATGAGTTACAATCAGTATTGTATTCTGCAGAACTAGGAATGTTTTTACCTCCTAATTTGGTTTACACACATCTGTAATGACCTGCATAAGGAACAGAGCAAGGGCATCAGGACAGTAGTCATCACTTTCCTTTCTCAAACAAGTTCTGGCATATTTGAGATACATTTCCAGTGTTTTGAAAACATCTCCTTACCTGTTTGTTTAGTGCACTCTGTCCAGCTTGCAGAAAACATAATTCAGCTGTGGAGGAATTAAAACTCATGCATGAAGAAGGGCAGAGAGCACCAAAACTGTTGTCCCTGGAGCTGGGGGTGCTGCCAGCCATTCAGAACAAAATACAGTAAGTAAACCCAGACCTCAAGGTCCCGTGTTAACACTTGCCCAAACCCAAATGCCCACCTGGTAAGTTTTTCTTGTGCACGTTTCTGCCTCACTGCCCCTTCCCGTTCCTGCTCGTGGTGCGCCTGCCTTTGCATGAAAGGGTTAAGAGAGGGCAAATGAAACACTTAGTGCTTTCTTTTTCCCATCAGCATTCTTCGTAATCATCAAGGAAATACTTCTGCCTTTTCTTGCCCTTTTCTTTAATTACAGAAAAAAATAAAATGCCACTAGAATACCAAAGTGCTGGTAGCTTTGGTAACTAGTCCCCTAAGCAAACTGTTCTGTCCGTAATCATAACCTAATTACCACAGGCAAATGGAAGAGGGATTTTTTTTTTTTTTTTTTTTTGGAGGTGGCAGTGGAAGTGAGGAATTGAGGAGGAAGGGACCATAAGTGGAAGAGAAATCTTTAGGTTGAAACCAGAGAGATTTCAAAAGTAATAATAACCTATATGTTCAAAAGAAAAAAAAAGGGGGGGGAAAAAAGGGAAAAGACAAGGGAAAAGAAAAGGAAATCAGTGCGGCAGAAGGGAGGGCGAAGCCGTGTGCGTGTGTCACCCGTGGCGGTGGGACGTGTCGGCGGCGGCCCCTCGCGCGCCGCGGCCCCTCGCCGCTCCGTGTGTGGGTCTGTGTACTCCTTTCCCGTCAGAGCCGTGCCGGGACGGCCAAGAAAGCGGTTCCTTGGCAGGGCTTAATGGCAGGATGATGTAGTCTGTTGTGACTAGTGCATTCCTTTCAGGTTAAACTAGGGAAATGGCATTGTGTTAAAATTCCAAGTCGCATGAATGTTTTATGGCTGCAAGTGCGCGCGGGCCTCGAGGGGAGCGTGTGCGGCGGGGAGCGGGGCGGGAGGCCCCGGCAGCTATCGGAGCAGCACTTCCCTTGGAAAAACTGAGCCGGCGGTGCGAAGCCGGCGGGCAGCAGTCACCGAGGAGGGTTTCGCTGCTCCGTGGCGGCGGCGGCGGCGTCTCGCGCGGAATCCCTCTGTCCGGACAATCAGCGGCTGAGGGAAACAGGACAAGACACACGTAAAGAGGCTGGGAGACGGAGGGGAAGGAATGCGCCCGAGCCGGGCTGGTGTAAACCGCCACATCGCTCCTGCCCTCCCTCCCCCGGCCTGCCGCCTTTTCCTTTTTTTTTTTGTCTTTTTTTTCCCCTTTCTCTCTCTTTTTTTTTTTTTCCCCTGTCTGCTGAAGGCCAGGAGTGATCTGTTAACTGTACACCACTGACTGGGAGGCCAAAGCAGCTCATGGTACTGTATGTTACCACTACTACTCCCTCATTCCTTTCCAGCCTTTTTTTTTTTAAAAAAAAAAAAAAAAAAAAAAAAGCATTTCTTTGTATTAAGGGTTTACATGGCTCAGAAGGGTTTAATTTCAGGCTGCAGAAGAGTGCAGTAATGAAATATAGCTAAATGCTGTGCATTTCTGAGATTTCTCTTTTTTTTTTTTTTTTTAAAGTAAATAAACTTATGCATCCAATTTGCATTAGTTGCCAATAATGATTTCTAGCACATTTTAAACAGGATTATTTAGCAGAGCAACAATTCATTATTTGGAGCGACAGACATGTAGATGCAGCCCTTGGAAAGAAAACTTTGCTTTGAGTCATACCRATGTTTTTCATTTTCTCTGTATTTTATATTTGGTCTCTGGCTTTTTTACTCTTGTGCCATGCATACCTTTTTGGATGAACTTTATAAAATCCTGTGAAGTCCTTGGTCCATGTAGCAGTTTGACAGTGTGGGGACGGGCACTTCTGTGCTTGGACGTGCTGTCTGCGGCGCTTGCACGCTGCATCCCTGCAAAGACCAGCACTCTCCTTGCACACCCGCTGAAGCCACAAGGATGTAAGTGAAGACCGAGCTCGTCCTCGAGGGGGAAACGCTCTCGATCTTTATTAATTTTTATCCTTACGTAAACATCTGGCTCCGTGTGCATGCGCGTTGCTCTGTGTGTGTATATGCAAAGGTGTTGGTGTTTACATTGAAAGAGTTATGTGACAGGCTCTTGGTTTTGCAAGTGAGAAATGATCACACTCGCAGGGAAGATTTAGTGCCTGTTTCGCTTCAAAGGTGTGTAAAGTTAAGTTTATGGTTGCTCACGTTGTTAGCGCTGTTGCTGGTAGGTGGCTCGTTTTTTCAGTGAGGCCCGTGCTGCATTATGCGTTTGATTTATGAATGATGTGATATCGGTGATATCAAACATCGTGCACAGGGCCGAAAGGGTTTGGGCTGCGAGACTGCTGCGTGCTGTCAGTTCATAATAAATAATGATGCTCTCAGCGCTCTGCAAGGTTAGCCTGGAAAGCAGAGAAATTATAGGCTACAGTGTTTAAAATAAACTTTTATAAATAAAGGTCAGGAGAATCTGAAAGAGAAGAGGAACTTCCTCCCTCTTATAAATATGTAGATATATAAACAGTGGGAGTGTACATATGTGAATATGCATACATATGCATTTCTTTTTATTGGTATGTACAATTTGCTCTTCTTTCTAAATTCTGTAGTTAAATCTTGGCATTATATGCCCTCACAGCATACTGAAATGCTTCATTTATTTTAAATCTTTTCCATTGAAAAGCAACTGCACACAAGATTTTTTTTTCATTTGTCCACGTATTTAGCAGGAAATCCAGTTATATATGACATCTGTTCCTATAAAGAATGTAGCATTAGAAGAGTAAAAAAATTGCTTTATTTTGTGTAATCTGTTGCATAGGAGGTGTTAGGACACCTAAGTTATTCTAATCTACGTGATTTACTTATTTTGTTTGGATAAAAGTAGATGATTTTGTCAGATAAACATTTTAATCTGATTATTTCCTGTTTATGAGGGTTGAGTGGTGGTATTTTTAAACAGTTAAATTGACAGAGCATATGACGGGAGGAGCATAAACTCAATAAGCAGTTGGCTCTGTAGGAAAACCAGGATTTGTAAATGGAATCATCACTTCAAATTTCAGAAACACTCATTAGCATCTTTCACAAATTCCATGTGATATCCGCTTTGAATATGTATTATCTGCTTTGAACTACGCTGTTGAAAATTTTTAAATGACAGTTTTCAATGAAAAGTGGCAAGTGATATGTGCTCTTTTAATGTATGTGTTTACTTACTCAAGTTACTGTGACTGTTAAAAAAAGTTTCCCAAGTCAATTGCAGTAAATGTAACTTTTCTAAAATCCAGAAATGAAGAAATTTTTTGAAGTATCCTCTAAGTGTGTTTCTTGTTTGTTTCAGAGAAGTGACTTGACTAAAATCCTATTTTATATTAATTGCAAGTCTGACTTCAAACTTAAATGAAGTTTCTTAATTATTTTAATAACAGAAGACCTGATTCTCTTCTATAATGCCCCCCACCATAATTCATCTCTCTTTATAGTGCTGTGGAGATACAACTAACTACTTTTTCCACTTGAAATGGAACTAGCATTTCATGCACTTTGCACTCACTTTTCTTAAGGTGCCAAGAAGTAGGGAACCACTGTGTAACTGTTATATTAAGAAACAAATAATGTGTGCTACACAGTGGCTGAGAATTTCAGAGATTGATGCTAAGCAATTGATGCTAAGCATGTTCTGGATTTTATATAATAGTATATATATAATAGTATATATATAATAGCATGAAGATGATATGATTAAAAACAATACTTTTTTTTTTTTTTACTTTTTGATACTTTGGAATACATTGACTTTGGACTTTTATATTTTGGTTTGCAAATACAGAAACTAAAACTATATTTTTCTTAGATGCTTCCAGCAGTTGGAGCTTTACATAAACAAGTAAATAAATAAAAAGAATATATATTGAGATGGACCAAAATCACACATATATTCACATATATCCACTTGCATACATATATATCTACATATATATGTGTGTGTGGTCACAGAAATACACACATGTACATATATATGTATGCACACAATATATAGATACACATCTATATATACAGATGTATATACTAATTTAATTTATGCTTGTACAAGCCTTTAATGTAGACCTGTTTAAACCTGTTTAAAGTATGCTTTATCTAAGATAAACTAGATCAGTAATTCACTGAATAAAGGCTCTGAATATGATCTGGTTTTGTATGTTTGCTGAGCCATGGTAATTGGCTACATCCACTTACCACAACAAACGTGAGGTAAAAATGTTTGAGCAGAAACCTCTTTCACAGAACTTCAATCATCTACATTTTATCTCAGGTTTACAGTGGATGATAAATGCACATGCATTTAGGTACTGTGGTTCAGCTGACATGCAACAATTTATTAAACCATGATAATTCAAACGTATGACTGAACTGAAAACTAAAGTCTGAGTAGCCATGGCTAGAATTTGTTTAAACGGATTTAGATTAGTGTTTTGGCCTACTGTAACTGGATCCATTTTCAGAGGAATTTATATATTGGCCTGCAGTCTCCCTAATAAAATCGTGTCTTTAATACTGATGGTTTATATTTGTCTAGAAAGAGTATATATTTACAATAATAAGAAGGCTTAAATAGTTATTCTAACAATTCTTCCCTTTACATTGGTCTTGAGATTTCAGTTAAGGATAATTTTGCATCTACATTTTATTTGTGGTCTGCATACTACATCAGGAAATTTAAATCACAGGAAAAGAAATCATGAAGAACAGGATTATTAACAGTCATATAGTTCTTCACAGAGAGTTTTTAAGTATGGTCTTCATATACTCTCAACTCACATGGTAGTCGGTACTGAACTGAATTTTGAAGATTTCAGTGGTCATCACTCATCACATTTAGATCTGATTTTTTTCATGCTTTCAGCTCTGTCAAAGATATGTTTTATTTTGTGGGTTTTCAGTATTTTCTTTTACCCTCTGGTAAAAATTCTCCCAGCTGTTTTAAGAGTTTCAAAAATTTGCAGCATTTTATTTTTCAGGTAGCTCAAAAGCCCATAGCTTTGAACCTTGTTATGTAAATAGTTCTCATTAACAAGTTCTTCTAATGCCAAATTTGAAAAATATTATTTGGATATTTGGGCTATGAATAAGCAAAGCAGTTATGTGTGGGGAGAACGTTTCATGTTCTTAGAATTATGCACTTGGCTTATATAGCTCTCTGTGTGAAGTCCACATTAGGAATGACTGGAAAATGAAAAGTGTGAGAAATAATACATGCTGTTTCTAGAAAAAAACTTCAGTGGAAAGATACACTTTTTTTCTTTTCTTTTCTTTTTTTTTTTTTTTTTTGCTCACTTTGTGCTAATGTTGTGAGCTTTATTACTGGAGAGAACTGAATATTTGACTCTATGACCACAGAAATCAGTGGCAAAATTCAACAGTGGTGAGGTCTAGAAATAAGCTGTGTACTGGAGCAAGTGCATGTGTTTTAATCTGTCTTAACTCTTCAGAAAAGTTTCCTTTTTCTTTTCTGTGGCAGACTTGGGAAGATAAAATTCCATAATAGTCAGGGAAATTTCCTTTTCTTGTCTTGTAACAGGTATATGACACAACAGATCTGCTTTCCAGTGTTTTTATAATGTACATGTTGGGGTGATACAACTTCTTTCTTTCCTTCTTTTTGTCTGTTTTTCTGACTAAAAGAAACATATTGTTCACAAAATAGCTTCAGAATATAGACTCTGTGTAAGTGAACTACTTAAGTGTAATTATTTTTGGATTCTTTCTAGCTGTTTTYCTCTATACTTTGGTAAGCAGCTAACCTCAGCCTTACCAGGGATTTTCAGAAATAGGTAAGATAGGACAGGTCAGCCCATTAGGTAGACCTAGTGACCGCCTTCCATGTGGGCAGTGTATTTTCACCTGTCTTCCCTGTACCCTGTTAGATGGGGGTATGAATTAGAGCACAGGAATGGGCACCTCTGCACCTTCTGGGGATGAAGAGGACCCATACTTCCTCGGCATCACAATTCATAACCAGTTGATGCCACTTCCAGGCACTGTTCTCCATCTCATACCCTCCCCCAGGTTTATTAATAGACTTGTAAAAACATGTTTAAAATGAATAAACAAGCCTCTTCAGTGAGTAGGCTTTGTTTAACAGAGAGAGAAAGGAGCAAGCAAACAAACAGGTTGCTCCTCACTTGGAAGAAGCTGAAGAAGGTTGATAAACTGTTAGGAAAGAAAYCCATCCGGTTATTGACCTGGTATTGCATGAGATGGGGATTTTGTTACCACTGCTGTCGCAGTCAGCATGGTCACTGCTCACTGTGTTGGGACCATCATAATTGACATAGTAGTGTACACCTCAAAATGAGAGAAAGAGAGAAAATGGAGAATCGTGTATTTAATTTGAACGAACTTCATGATCGTCCCAAAACGTTGTAGCTGCTGGCATGTCCACTTCCCATGCGTTATTTCCATGCCTTACTGTGTCATGCAACAATATRAGACCTCTCTCAGCTGTAAGCCCCATTATTCTCTGATAAAGGGCATAATAAAGATTTCACATACAAAGAATTTCCAAAGCAAAAGTAAAGTACTACTCTTTTGAAAAACTGGAAAATTTTTATACAGGGAATTTTTTTAAAGTTAAATATGTTCAGCGACACAGGCGTCTTGTAAATGTTCTTGTACACAAAACAAATCTTATTGACTCTTTTTTCCTCCTCCTTTCTCCACAATGAAATTCATGCTTAAGTTACAAGGAAAACCACGAAGATCAACTGACCTCACTCCAAGGACTGTATTATTACAGTTCACTCAAAGAAATTATTAATCTAATACTAGGAATTGACTGATACATTGCCCTTTTTTTGGAGAACTATACTATGTAGGAAGCTAGATAATCATCTACTGAACTTCTGTACAGAATTTGTTTTAAATGGTTGGTGAGCACACAGATTTGTAACCTTGTATATGTGAAGAAGACACAAAACATAGCCTCAAATTTGGAACCAGCAGATAGGGCCTTTCACCACTGATTTGTAACGCTATGTAAATAAACACACAAATTCCAATTTAATTACAACTCCTTATACAGATAATACTTCCTTTGCCAAACATGCTCAATGTTTTCTGCAGCTGTTTACTAATATTCTTTGATTGGGGGAGATATATTAGAGCTTTATCATCATGAAGGCACCACTACTTCCTCTGCCCTGATGGTTTTGCATCAGACAGCTGTCTAGAAGACTAAGAGTAGTGCTGTCTAGTTCCTTGTTTGCCTCTCTGATCCAAGTCCATGTTTAGATAATTTTGATTCCCTTCATTTATACACGTTACAACTTCAAGATGTCATCATAAGCACTATATTTTTGCATTATTTTCTTGCAAACACACTACCTTGACKACCTAGAGCTGAGAGATGGCCATGYATATGTCMAGTTCTATCTCATCTCTCTAAGATAGGCAGCTTCTTTATTTTTCCCCCTAAAAAGGACTACTGTTTACATGTGATATTGTCAAGCTAATTAGTAGTGTGCTRTTTTTATATTATACTTAAATGTGGATAGCGTATACATACTCAAGTATACTTCCTTTGCTTTCTCATCTGACAGCATGTTTGTGTAAGGGGCATTGGTTCTGTCATCCTTGATCATCAAGATAGATTGCTGTCCTTAGATCATGCACTGCTATAGCATTTGACTTAGTCTTCATAGAATTATGTRCAGCTGTAAATCACAGGTACAATATGTACTTGTGGACATATTTTTTAACACTTTTATATGTTTGAAATTTCAATGTGTTCGGTGTGTCATTCAAAATGAAGAGTACCAGAAATCTGTTTTGCCCTCTTCATTTGTTTCTTACTTGGGATTTTTCTTTTCTCCTGGACTGTTATCTTCTGCTGCAATTTTAATTAGTATTGCAAATAATGTCATATTCAAAATCAATCCTTGGTGGTTCTAAGTGTGTGAATCTGCCAAGTGACCCTACACCTCGACCTAGGTGCTTCTGCAGTAAGTCCTAAAGTGCCACAGGTTGTTGCACCTGGATTCCTCAAGATCCATGTTGTAAATGGGCTCCTTCTGTGGCACAGCTTTTGTGTCAGAAGTGAAGCAAGTGCTCCAAGCTTTGCCTTCAGTATCACAGATTCATTTCTTGGATCTTCTTTTTTTTTTTTTTTTTGGATGGTAACAGCAACCATCTGCAAATTCAGCCTTGTATTTGCTTTATTTTGTCTCTGAAAGCTCCTCTCATGACAAGGGATCTGTGGTGCCAACAGGCCACAGCAGAAGCTTCCAATAAAAACAAATAATAAAAAAAAAGCCTCAGTCTCTAGTCTAGAATTTTTAATGAATTTTTAAGAATTTTTAAGAATAAAAACTGGTAGAGGAAAAGGACAGAAATTTCCTTTATCAAATGGGAGGAAAAAATGAAATTAACACCATCCTCCTGCTTTTTCCTGAACTTTCAGTTTTATCTTGGCATCTGGACCTCTGGCATCATCTGTGGGAATTCAGCACATGCTGTTACTTCCTCAGGAATCTCTGAGGTAGTTTCTGGGAACCGTCAGGCCCCTGTGGGACTGCAGAAAAATTTCCGCACGCAGTCCGTGACATTCCCTCAGTGGTGGCATATCTTCCTACTAGTACTCCTCCTCCTGCAGTTTTTTTTTTTTCCTGTGACCTGTTCGAATTCTTAATCGTCCCTTGATGCTGCAAGGGACCCACTGCAAGATGCTGAAGTCTCATTGCTGTTTAGAAGAGGCATCTGGCTCTGGGCACTTTCCATTAGCGGCACCAGTCATTGAAGTGTCTTTCACTTTTACCTCTTGTCACAACTTCTCCCCCTTTGGCCTATCTATTCAGTCCCTGGTCAGAAGAGCATCACCACTAATTTATTCTGCAGCCAGGCCCTTCTTGCCCCTCGGCAGACTCAATATAGAAAGGCAGTGTGTATACACGTATGTCCACGTCTATGCGGGGAAAGCAGGAAAGAAGGATTTGCAGGGATTTTTTTTTCTTTTTTTTTTCCCCTTTTAATTTTATTTTTCTGCCGGCAGCTCAGAATGAGCATTACCTCAAAAGCCCCCTTTGACATAGACGTCTGTGCCCCCTGCTCCCCGGGCCCTTGCATCCTGGGTGGGAGAGGTCAGGAGGGATAGGTGGGGAAAGGCCTTTATGCTTGTTGTTGTATCTTTTGTTTCTGCTGATGATACACAAAGCAAGTTGTAAATAGCTCTTTCGCACAGAGTTGTTATTCCTCTGAGAGAGATACAGCGCAGTAGCTGTGCTCTCAGCACTGCTGTGCCCCAGGGACTGCAGAGGGACACTTTAAAGACCCTTTTCACACATTCTGCAGCTTTGACAGAAATAAATTTAGCTTTGTATCAGGCAAATGTCATCCAACCATTAAAGCCTGAATATTTTTTAAGATTTTTAGTAGCAGTCAGCACAGTATCAAACAATCTCAAGCTATGAATTTGCATTATATGCAGAGTCCAAAGTGTTTGAATCCTCGTACATTGCCTGCCTCTTACATCATAGCACAAGCATAAGAAGAAGGAAAAAAAAAAAAAAAGAAGAAAGATGGGCACAAATTGTATTTTAAATAGATTATTTTACAATGGAGTAATAACAAGGTTTAATTCAATTTATTCTCCCATCAGTCAAACCAGGTTCACAAACCTGGATAATATTAGGATTCATGAAGTGAAAGACACTAAATGCTTGGCTAATTATACTTGTTCTCAACCTGGTTTTAATATTTTTTTCCCACTTGGGAACACCAATGGCAAAACAGATTGTAGTATATGTTTTTGTATTAAACTTATTTGAGAATACTTTTTAATTCCTGGGAGATAAACTTTCTCCAATGTGTTTTTCTGTGACTTAAAATGTTTGTGCTTGGAGAGCCCCTGTGCATGTCTGTTTGCTCACATTCAGAATATTATTTGTCTCCCTCTTTTGCCTTCCCTTGTGCCTGAAATATGATGCTCGTTGTATTGTTAATTTTTATAGTTTCAAGTCAATAAACTCCTCCATCTTTAATATACTTAACACTGCCACAAAGCTTACAGTTAGCTACACTGCAGATATCAAGGGCCATTTTGGAAAATTCATATTCAGTTTGAACCTTAATATAAGGTATCATTGCCAATAATATTTAGGAAAGGAGGGAGCACAGAGACATAAGACAGATCTAGACTACACTCTGTGCTAAATGGTTCTCCGTATTGTTATGGATAGGTGATTACAGGGGTGGTCATATAAGTGGAAAGGCAAGCTGGTGCCGTGCCGTAGGATGGAAATCAGTGCCAGTTCTTGCACACTCTTCCATCCCTGATGATCTGTAAAGCATTTGCTGGTGGTCTGTGGAGCACTGTGGCCTGTGGAGAGTCATGTGCTTCATTGCTTTTTGCTCCCAATATCACAGACATTTGCCTGCTGCTACTTTTCCACGTATATAGTCACTGTGGGATGTTAAGCAGTTGCAGGTGGGAGGGGAAGTGGTCCACACAGTGCATTTTCATTCTTAGGATGTGGTCCATGCTAGTGAGCTGCTTGAAAACCCTTGAAGCAGAGGAGAAAGAAAAGCTGGAGTATAAATGCAGAAGAGATGTGAATCAGTTTGTGTGTGGTACTGCAGTTAAGGAAGAGTAGAAAGATGCAGTAATGGAAAATGAAATGTCGCTGCTATTGAGCTGACCACACTAAATCGGGAAGTAAAAGGTGAGGGCTGAAGAAAGGTGACTTAAGTGACTTGAAAAGGAACAATGGAGGAAGTCCCATTCATAGGGAACAGTGCAAAGAGGAGAAAAGGGCTGATATAGAAGTAGGGAAGGAGTTCAGGTTGTTAGGTAGCTGCAAGACTGAAATTGTACCATAAAAATGAATATTTTCAGACACATTGGAAAATCAGATGTCAGTCTGCCTCATTAAGCTCATCTGCCTCCATGAAGAAATTTGAAAACTAGGATGGTAATCTTGAGCTAGATGTGGGTCTAAATTGGAAAATGAGGACGATGATACAACATTAATCAGTTTCCTGGAGAAAGTGACCGTTCCTTGCTGAAGTGTTCTGACCTTTGTAGATTAGAGAGCATGGAGGTAGGCAGAGGCCATGAAAGTGGGCATGGAGGTTTCTAGAGATGGGTTAAAATGAGGTAAGAGTTTTTAGACAGAGGTTGAGAACGGAATTTTCTGTCATTGTCACAGATAGGAGTGACCATGGGATGCTAAAGAGCATGAGCTAATGATTATGCTGAAGAACACAGTGATCTTGTTATGAAGAGAAGATAAGTTGCTACTTGGAGGCTGTCACTGATAACATAAAAAAAACAGTGTAAATAAAGGTCTGTAGCTGTTGAGAAAAAAAATCTAGCTTGAATTTTTACAATTAGTAGTAAGTCTAGTAGACATATCTGTTTCAGAGAGCTTGATAAAGGTTTTGTTTTTTATATTCTGAGGGGAAATCTTAAATCCTATGAATATTTCATTTAAAACATAGAGGCTTGCCCATACAGGAGCTTTCTGGAAAGTTAATACTTTGTACTAGATTAAAGAGGTTTGTTGTGCTTGCCATGCAGTACTCGATATATAATACTTCAAACACTGTGATTCTGTATGGTTTGAATGCATTCCTTTTTTTAAGTGGACTGCCCAAAATAAAGGTGTTTTCTTGTGAAATGTGCATTCACCATCCCTAAATGAAATTTTCTTGARGGTTGTGCTTTTTAATGCAACAGATCCTGGAAGGTTCACTCACACATTTGTGTTATATAATCTTCAGTTCATCACAGAGGAAATTGATTTGTAATACTGTTGCA
>NW_020454139.1:954568-974283 GCF_003342845.1 Nothoprocta perdicaria | reverse complement strand
AGAAAGAAAGAAAGAAAGAAAGAAAGAAAGAAAGAAAGAAAGAAAGAAAGAAAGAAAGAAAGAAAGAAAGAAAGAAAGAAAGAAAGAGAAAGAAACGGGAAGGGAAGGGAAGGGAAGGGAAGGGAAGGGAAGGGAAGGGAAGGGAAGGGAAGGGAAAAGGAGAAAGGGGAAAGGGGAAAGGAAAGAAGGAAGGAAGGAAAGAAAGGAAGGAAAGAACAGAAAGAAAGGGAGTATTTAGCAGCAAACAACAGAAATGTTTGTAAGAAAAGACTTTAAGCCGTGTAAGTGGTGACATGAAATATGTGTTTCATTTAAGGGTCAGAAGTATACCTGGCACTATACAAACGAATAGCACGAGATGCATCTYTCCCCTACGCAGACATTAAGCTAAGCAGAATGATCCAGATGTGAAAGACGTGCAGTGGCCCTGAGGATGATCGTCTCTCTGCGCATTGCCATCGTACATTTAATGATCAGGCTGAGACAACTTCCCCTAGGTGTTTTAAGGCTTTTGTGCTTCACGGGAGAAAAGAGTCGTTGGGAAGAGCAAGTRGAAGGCAGTGGGGAGCTACTGCCCCAGTGTGAGAGAGGACATGGCAGAAAGTGTGAAGACAAGAGCAGGGTAAACAGGCAAGGGAGGAGGAAGGCTATGGGCTTCAGGGAGCAGAATGAAAGGGATATGATGGGGGAACAGAGATGTAGCCAGGGGCAGAGTTGTTCAGAGCCTTGAAGTTTAGGATGAAGAGTTTGGACTTGAATCAGCTGCCTTTACCTTCCACATCAAAGGGGGAAGTGACATGATCCAGGCAATAGGTGAGAAATCCCTTATACCGTAAGTTTCATGCTAGRTTAATAGGAAGTGTACTTACAAAGCTAAAACATTTAAGAGATAAAAAGGAGCATGAACAAAATGGTCTGTAGATAAGGAATATTAATTTAATGTAAAATTTTTTCAAGCTGCAGTTTTGTCAGTAGCTGTCTAGTGGCTTGCTTTGCTTTTATGCAGAAGGCATACCTGCACAATAACATTTATCCAGAGCGTACCATAGAGTAGCAGCAGCATGTGGCATTGATTTTTGTGACGTGGAAAAGCATGCAACACACTTCCTTTCTGACTATAATTTGTTTCCTATAAAGCCTTATCTCTAAATTAGGATACTTCAACCACAGGTAAATGTGGATGATCTTCAGTTGTGCTTTTAGCAGCCAGAAGCTCWTGGTCAGTGGCTTTTTTAGGTTTTTTTTGAGAGCATCTTGAATAATGCAAGGTGTTTCAGTTTGTATGTGTATTAATATGCCTTGTAGTGGAGAGATCCAGATGAGCTCATGTGCCAAAAGCTCATGCTTCACAGAGCTCTGTGTGGGCTGCTTTTCTGCATTGCAAGAAGTTAGCTGCATTGCAAGACTGGGCTAAATGCTCTGGAGTCATTCAAGATATTTTCACTGTCTAAATTCACTTTCATCTATCTTTTCTGTTCTTGAATGGCAACCTGTGGTGTAGAGAACTCTAATGATAATTTTAATAGGTGATTCAAGGTGATGGTAAAGGAGTTCGTCTTGGCTAGTGAATATTGCAGCTGCTGAAGAGTGCCATGCTTACATTAGAAAGGAAAAGATGCTTTAAGCATTGAGAAAGATCAAGCTGATTCCTTTCGTTCAGAAATTGTCCTTGTTTAGGTGAGATTAGTTTTTTGTCCAACCAATTCTATTTGACATTTCATTAAAAAAAATACATGGTCACACAGTTACTGAACTGAGATCTATTTGATCCTGTAAACTAGTAAGATGAAAGAACATTATCCAGGAATTAATCAAGAGAGAGGTTATTCATAATGGCACAGATTCAGGTCCAAAAGAGTCCTTATTTATTTATTTATTTATTTATTTATTAACTTACTTACTTACTTACTTACTTACTTACTTATTTAGAAAGGGTACCACAGCCCTTCCCTATTTTCCCTAGTGGCTGAGGAGAACTTGAGTGGTATGCCATCACAGCCATCATGGTCAAGGAACTGTTGTTTCTCACTTTTTGAATGCTCAAAGCTGAATAGAATAGCTGTGTGTGTTAGCATGTGTGAGTGTATATTGTATTTTATTAATGTATAAAAACATTGGCAAAATTGCAAGCTTGCAGAATTCAGTTATGTTTACTTCCTGACTTAAGTAGTTACACCGTTGTCCGTGAAGTTTGTAGGTGGTAAACACTACTTTGCTAATATTAGAGCCATGAAGATGGAAAACTCTTGAGTGTTGAGTATTGTCACTGTTACTCTTCACTTGCAGTTATGCAGGTCTTGATGTAAAGCTAGATATGAAGGATCTAGCAGCAGAAAATGTTCTTTTTGTAGATCCATATACTCTGGATGCAGGACTTTTTAAGTTAATATGTTCTTTCTTAGGTTTTGAATTTTCCAAAATTCATTTTTTTTCTGATAGCAAAGGCACCCTTCCTGCACCCTAGCTGTTTCTCCCCACTGTGTCAATGGCCTCCTGGATTCTATCGATAGCCTCCTGGATTCTGTGAGGAACAGTGTAGCCAGCAGGACCAGGGAAGGGATCGTCCCCCTGTACTCGGCCCTGGTGAGGCTGCACCTCCAAACACTGTGCTCAGCTTTGGGCCCCTCACTACGAGAAGGATAGTGACGTGCTGGAGCATGTCCAGAGAAGGACAATGAAGCTGGTGAAGGGGCTGGAGCTCAGACCTTGTGAGGAGCGGCTGAGGGAGCTTGGGTTGTTTAGTCTGGAGAAGAGCAGACTGAGGGGAGACCTTATTGTGCTCTACAACTGCCTGAAAGGAGGCTGCAGTGAGGCGGAGGTTGATCTCTTCTCCAGAATAACTACTGATAGGGCCAGAGGAAAGGGCTTCAGGTTGCACCAGGGGAAGTTCAGGGTTAGACATGAGGAAGAATTTCTAGGCAGAAAGAGCAGTGAAGCCTTGGGACAGGCTGCCCAGGGCAGTGGTGGAGTCAYCGTCCCTRGCTGTTTTCAAGGAACATGTAGATGAGGCACTTAGGGATGTGGTATAGCATGTCCCTAACCTAACCATTTTATGAACTAGCACATCCCTGAGGTTATCTTTTGTGAAGTATATCTTGAAGTATTAGAGCAACGTTAAACCTGTTTCTGAAGCTGCCCATATTACAAAGAGTAATGATTCATGTAAATTTAGCCTCTGAAGCCCATATTCTGAATTGTAGTTAGCTTGAGATAGCTTTAAGCATAAACAGGATATTTAAAGCCAGCATCTGATATATGGCTAATTGTTAGAGAAAAATTGAATGAAAACTAAATCAGCAGAAGGATTGTAGTTACACATATGAAATGCAGAAGAAAGACACAGAGGTGCCATAGATTTRGAAGCATATATTCCCCTTCAGTGCTGCTGCTGTAATTGTCTTTGCCAATGTGAATTACCAATACGCTGTGCTGGTACTAATGGCCAACTCTAGGGCAGCCCYTCCTCTCTGTCCCTCTTTTTTCTCAGTCTGCAATGGATAATGAAACTTGGATCATGAAACTTTATTGTATGRTGGAGAATGGAAGAACCATTGCCTGTAAAACGATGTGTATGTACATGTGTATAACTGGCTGTCTACCTAGCTAGCTATCCCTTTATAAAGATTTTGTTTTTCCACTCTTAATACACCTCATGGCACTCTATTGGCATTCACAATTACTAGAATTAAACTAAAAAGTCACTTGTTTGARAACAATTTCACATGCTTCTTAGACTTGATAAATACCATCATTGAGGTGCCTTSATGTAAATATTGAGGCAACATTACAGTCTTCGCTTGTACACAGCATTCTGTGATGTCTCAGAAGTGAGAGTTCCTTCCTTGTGTTAGTGGGATTTTTTTCCCTTTTTTTTCCCAGGCATACTGGGGGTTCAAGCGCAAATTTCCATAAAATTTAAATGAGGTGCTTCCTGTAATTAATGAATAATTGTGGCTGCTCTCTGGTCTGCATTGTAATTAACCATGATCAGACTTGTTTGGGGGAGATACTGTTCCTGTTGTAATTTGACAAGCTACTGTGATTTTGCCAGATTAAACAACCTGCAGCATTTACTTACAGAGTCACAGGGACAAGATCTGCTCCTGCTGCAGCAGCTTCTTCTTAAAAGCAGTACAAAATGAATTGAGAGCCATCAGTCACACCAGTATATGTAAACCCATGTAATTTTTGTGGGTTGTAACGACTCTTTCCCTAGGAATTTTCACAATATTGTACAAWGTTATGGCTGTGGATTAGACAGATATGGCTTTGAAGATGAGAAGGGGCAAAGTGATTCCTGTTTTTCAGTTACTCTGGGGTAAACAGAGTCTTTCTGGAAGGAAACAAAAATAAAAATAAAAAACAAATAAATGAAAGAAAAGAACCCCGAAAATACAGAAGCATTTAAAAAAAAAGCCTATATAAAACTACTTTCCCTTTTAGACACAGCAAGTGACCTTGTGCTAAAACMCAGATGCTGTATGCAGTAAAGTGATCCCTACGGATTTGGTAGCATTGTATCTGGACACTTGGTCAGCCTCTGTCTCTGTCTCTTTTTTGGGGGGGGCTAAGAACTGTTCAAAACATTACTGTTTAGTTACTGTGGTGTCTTTCATTTAGATTCTGTTTATTGACTAAACCACAAGGATTCCTGCCCAAAGTACCAGGCAGCCTACGCTTGAATGATTTTGATTTTCTAACATCAGCCTTGGGGTTTATTTGAAAAATGTACATACACTGCAGCTTTAACAAGTCAAGTGACTGCATGATTTTGACCACAGAGTAAAGTATATCTGAAGATCATTAAATTAAAAAGGGGGGGGGGGGGTGGAAGCGGAGTGGGGAGGAATAAATGTAGTAGTCATTGTACCAGCACTGTGCATGTGTGACACATGGTTTTTGTCTTTTCATCTTCCACAAGAGCCAGAAAGTTTCCTGCCGTTCTCTTTCCAGCTATTGACAAATGATTGCCAGATGTGAGATCTTTGCAGTGCTCTTTCCCCTTTGCAAACCTGCAGTGATGGGATATTTGATTCTCCCTTGCCCATTTCATCTCCTTTCCACATCTGCCAGGGACACACAGGCAATACATCCCTACATGAGAGTTTAAAGTTTATTCAGCTCCTCCACCCCCCCCTACTCCTGATAAAACATTTGGAGACCACAGAATGAAATCCACGTGACTCTCTGCAAGTCTCAGTGCTTAGGGATTGGGGTTTTTTGATTGTATGCATCTAGGTAACTCCACAGTTTGTTTGTGTGTGTATGTGTGTGTGGCCTATATTTGTACACTTGCTTATATCCATGTTTGTGTGTGTATGTGTTTGTGGAAAATTGATTGCAAGACTGAGAATACATAGGAGCTTCTGTTGTTGACCCACTGTAAGAATCTCTTCTCCCTCTAAAAATAAGGCATAATATTTTACAGGATCTTCCGCTAAAGCAATTGTAATGAGTAGCTAAATAAACACCAATCATGACCTCTGTGCTGCAAAATAGTTTAAAAAATTACAAAAAAAAAAAAAAAAAAAGATGAGAAAATAAGCATGTAAACATACTGTGCCTTTTCTCTAATCTTGCTACTGAATTTTAAGATTTCTAAGAGACTTTACCCTAAAGTAACGTAGAATCTTAGTGAGAGAATAATTTCTGAAGTAACAGAAATAGTCCTGGAGTGGCCACACACATAATCAGAGTCATGTACAAAGCTTTTTTGGCATTCCTATCTGGAGTTTATATTGGTGGGGGATATTGCTCCATTCCAAGTCTGCCTTTAAATACATTTAACAAAAAAAGAGAGAGGGAAGGAGAGGCAGACAGTCTTTCCAGCTCCTGACCTTCCTATAGGGTGGGCTAACRCAGGTGGCCTTTCTGTTTTAATACTATACTTTTGGCAAACTGAACAGCCCTTCGGTCCCTGACAGAGATCAGCATTTTTTTTAAATTTAAAAAAAAAAAAAAGGCAATAGAATGTCTGCCATATGTGCTCAAAATACTGGATGGAATTTCAGGAACATAGATGCATRTTTATTAATCTTAAAAATGCAAGACAGTTGCCATTTTCTTATTTTCCAGGGTTGCCATTGCACAGTTACTACCTTTTTCAGACACTCCTTCTAAAAGATGGAGCTGTATCCTCATTTTCAGGATCTCCAAGACTCAAAAAAMCCAAAAAAACAACAACTCCCCCTTGACTTTTTTCCATATAAAAGATCAAGGTTTCTCCTCTAAAACACCTCTAAAGAAAAAAGGAGAGAGACAATCTGCTTTTGCTCACAAAAAAATACAAGCTGAATGCAAGAGTTTTGGTCTTTTAGCTTTTGAAGATGATGCTGCAGGTAGAGGTAGGAGTTTGCCGGAGTTTATTGCCCATGTGGCTACCATTTAAATTTTACCTTACTCCTTTTTTTTTTTTTTTTAAGGAAAGGCAGATTATTTCAGAAGAAGCACGAAGAAGTCAGCATCTTTTGAAAGTGTCCGTCTTCCTTTTTTCATTAAAAAAAAATAAAAATGGGGTCTGAAACCCCGTTAGGAGGAGACGAGATCCTTCAAGTTCCGATCACTTCCCCTAATTTGTCGTGGCTAATGCGGTGGCTGTTTTCCCATGCCTTCCCGCTCCTTCACCATGGTTACCCGGGGAGGTGGAGAGGTGCTAGGCAGTGGAGGTGTCATCCGGCCGGTGCACTGAGGGAACGTCCTTCAGAGGACGACTTGTCACTAGCCGTCAAAGAAGAGAGTGGCTTTGTGGTCTCCGAACATCTGGCAGCGCTGCACAGGAAGCTGAGGGGGTGTCATTAATTGTGATGAAATAATTTAAACCATCAGGAATAAATGAGGCTGTTAAGCTAAGTTCAGATTCCATTTGCTGCGCACATGTGTCTAGCAGCCTGTGCGCAGTTAAAAAAAAAAAAAAAAAAAAGAAATGAATTATATTAGCTTGTGAGTAGAAGTGAAACAGATACTGTAAATGAAGTGAGTTACAGTGTGGTGACATCATGTAGAACAACATTCAGAGAAGGAGTTTTGTAAAATCAGCATGCAGAAAAGCRGTGCGTTACTTTGATAAACTTTTGCTTAGGATCACACCTGACGGTGATGGATAAAGCCAGGGAAGGCTTGGTGTGGGATCTGCAAGGAATTCTTGCTTGCTGTGCAATCTCAGTACAGCCTATGCTGTGAACAGAGCTTTCACCTACAAACATCAGTTTGAACGTTACTTGATTCCTACCAGGCTTCTAAGTTTGGGGTTGGACCAAGGCAGGGATACTGACAAGTAAGTGGTTGGGTGCCTTATACAGGGAGATCCGTCTGAATTTTTTCTTTCATTTTGTCTGTGGGGAAAAAGGGCATTTATCAACACCAGGTTTTCACATCTCTACATGAGATTTTTTGATTTCATTTTATGAAATGAAGAACTCACACTGCACAGTATTTCAGTATTGCTGCAGACACAGAAGGGCAATGGGTAATCTTGAACTGTTTGGAGAAAGAGATCATGTTGGGTATGATGCCTCAATGTGCTTTTGGCTTCAAGACTCCTTGATTATGAGGGGGATAATCAGCCTTCCGAGGATCACAGGAAAAGTTTGTGCGCAAAATCAAAGTCTTTTGAACAGTTCTTAGGCACCAACTCACTATTTTTAATGCAAATGGGCGAGACCACCTGGCCATTTGGTGACTTGTGACTTAGCAAGCAGAAGCAGTGGAAATTGGTTGCCATGAGGAGAATCTCTGAAGTGGAGGAGTTTCAAGAATTTAGGGATTTAGCACAGCTGCTGCTTTTGGCATCAGGAGTGATACTGCAAACACTGGGCGGGAGGTGAGGGGCACTGAGGAGTGTGGGAATCTCTGTTGCCCGGAGCAGGTAGAGAGCACCGCTTTCCATGGGGCAAATCCGTGCAGCTGGAAGACAGCTCTGAGTTCTCCCCACGGCCAGCAAAGTGTCCTTGGAGTTTCTTTCCATGGCCAGAATGCAGCATGGGTAAATGTGTGCATACTTTTAGTTTGGCATCCCTGAGAAAATATAATGGCCAGCTTCTGAAATTGTGCTCAGTTCTGTTCAGTTGTCCCATTGTGGGCTTCCAGTTCTTGTAGGAGGAACCTTGATAATGCACATGAGAATGCTTGGGTCTCTGAGGACAGAGCTCCTGAATTGTCTTAGGATGCCCTGAGGTACTGATATACTTTGGGTATCCCATGTTAACTTTTCCTCTTCTCTTGTAGAGGTTCATGTCCCAGAATAATTCATCCCCAAATAGTCTTTCCCTGTCCCCTTTTTTTTAAGCCAATGCTTCTTTTAGGCTTCAAAACTCTTTTCATCACTAAAAATGGTTGCATTTTGCATAAATCCTTTTTGTTTGTTTGTTTATTTGATTGTTTTTATCTTAAGATGCCCAAACAGATGTAATGTGCAGATGTAATGTGCAGCTGGTGGTATAAGATTATATTTGGACATAGGAAAGACCAACTCACTGGACCACTAGTTTTCGTAACCAATTATCCTTTCAAGACTTTCCTTACTCATTGCATGSAATGTAAGTGAAGCAGCTGCCTAGTTTCATGTAGAACTGCTAAGGGAAAACTTGCCCAAGCAGACAGATGCAGATAAATACAACTTTGACTCAAAACAGTGTAAAATTTGTAATGATAAATTTTGTACCACGACTTCTTTCTGCCTCAAACCAAAAAATCAATGCTGTGGTTATTGGCAAACTTAGCTTACTATCAGGTAATTCTCCAGAGCAATGAGAAGCTGTAGAGGAAGGTAGCAAGAGCAGAAGTAAGTGTCTGAAAGTTAGCTCCTGTGAGGAGATGGGCTGAGCACAGCCCCAAATCTGTAGACACTGAGCGTTTCTCATCCCAGATGAGATTCCAGGTAAGGTGGRAAATTGGTGCATGCCAGTTTAAGAGATTCAAATCTGCATGGATGTGTTGAAGCTTATTCAAGAAGTTTATGTTTGGTCAGTCAAAATACTATCTGTATTTTTAAATGAAAAGCATATATTAAATATTTCTCCTTTTCTTGCTGGAGTGTTTCAGTAGCTGTAGCATATATCATACTTCACCTTGAATGCATTTAAAATGTTTTCGCTGTGTATACATGACATGAGGATTCCCTACTACATGGTTACTGAAAACAAAATGAAGACTTTCAATTTTAATTGTTGCTATTGTATAGAACTTTTTCTCTCTTTCTTTTCTTTTTTCCTTTTAAGACTTTCGCAAGCTGTGTGATTTATTCTCTGGCCTGCTAGACTGTCACTTTTCTTCTCCCTAATCCCTCCCATGCATCAACCACATTTGTTTACATGCTGCTGGAAGCTGTAGAGGAGCAGTTCCTCAGCGAAGTTACCAGAAAATGAATAAATAAAAGCTCTGTGTCCCCTAGGCTGGTGTATTTGGGCTAATATACACTGAGAGATATTTTTGAGGAACACTCTGTGTGTGTTTGTTTTAGATTAGTTAAATAATTGGGTGAAACTGTGACGGAGTGGAAGAGGGTTAGGGGGAGAACAAAATGAAGCAATGCAGAGTGAACAGATAGTGCTGCAGACATTGTCAAAACTTAGCAGCCTAAGTGTAAAAGTAAATGCTGAGAATGGGAGCAGAGGGTGGCTGTACTAGAGGAATATAAACATTAGTCTGCTGGCTGCAATGAAATGCAAACTGTTCAAGTAGCTTTAGTTTTCATAATATATGTTTTTAAGGACCCTGTTTTTTCTTTCAGGAATAAACAAGATATCCTGTCCTCTGAATTCATCTGTTAGGCTGAAAAATACTCAGAGATGTAAATTAAGCCTATTTGTGCATTGAAGATAAATGCACATTTAACAACATGTATTTTGTTTGGTAAAGTTGTGCTGCTGTGTTCATCATATAATGGCAAAAATACTGTGATGATGGAATATCACTTCGTGATGCATTTCTGTCGTCTATTAGGGTGCTTTTCTTTGTCAGTTCTGATTGCAGACCAGCGTGTGATTTGGCTCTGAATGAAGTGGCTCAAACTTAGGCATAAAAGAGATACATGTGAGACTCCCAGTTGCAGTTGTACTATTTTTTCCCYTGGATGGAAATTGTATTCTTTTAACCCATTGTCCTCTACCTCATTAAGTACAAGTACCCTCCAGATACTGCCTTCCCAAAGCACAGCGAAGTCCATTATAAATACAACKCAGTATTTGTGGGCAATGTTGTTTTGACAAACAAAAAAAAAATGCTTTTGCATGTTAATTTTTTTTAGATATTCCTTATGTAAACCGAAGATCCGGATTTTTCAAACATCAAATTCATTATTATTCAAACATCAAACCACATTTATAGATACGTACCATAAAATCCATAGTTAAGAAATTTTCCTTTGGTGCTGGATTAGTGGGGTGACAATGTATTTTCTTTTTTTATCATTGCAAAAAAGAATAAAACAGAAAATATGTACATTTGAACTGCTGACAAATCTATASAAATAGTCTGCATTTGGCATTCGCACTCTTGGCTACCTGAATTACAGGCATGAAGTATAAGAAGGATTGGGGCCTAACTATGGACAGGAGATTTAATAGAATTTAATGGAGATTAAACCTGTTTTTTGAAATACAGTACACACCTGAAGCCTCCACTGATTTGGGAAACCAAGCAGGCTAATAGGCTTTCAAGTCTCTTAAACAGAAAAGACTGTTGTGAGTGCCATTTCAGTTGCATTTAGCAAAGAGAAAGCAGCATAACTTTTTTTTTTTTCTTTTTCCAAGCCATTGTATTCATAGTTGGTGTGCCTGGTTATATCCTTTCAACATATTGCTGCCAAGTGCATGCATTTTCTTTGGGGAACTGGTTTGAAACATGCTTCAGGTAGCACAAAACCTTTCACTTACAAATTCACTTACAAATATTATTTTTATGAATTGAGCAATTAGTGTCTGATGTGGCAGACTTATCCTTGATTTATGCTTGATTTATTCCAATACAGAATGAACTGAGAACTCCATATATGACACAGTGAAATGGTACTTTTGATTTACTTCATACTAAGCTATAAAAAATGGCTGGCCTAACGTTAATTAAAAAAGAAAAGTTGTTTGAAAATTTAAGCATTACATTGTGAAGACATAGTTGCTTCTGGATTTTCTTAAATAACTTCTTAGTAGCAATGTCTGTATTACCAATGTGCTTATTAATTAAATTAGAATATGTATTATTCCTATGGTTTATTAATCAATCTTTGCTTATATCTTTCAAGCAAATTGTCCATTAGTTATTTGTTCAGTGTTTTCTTAATGAGGAAAAAGATTATAAGCCACATTGCAAAAAAATTTTTTTTTTTAAAAAAAACATTATATTTGGATTTCGAAAGGCCTTAAGCATGTTGTGATACTAAGCAAACTAAGCAAACTTTTAAAAGTCACAGTTGAGCTTCACAAGCTCCTGGTTACACTGTCTGAATTAATTTGGTTTGTTTTCTAGAATTCAGTCCAGCCAACTGTTTTTTTGCCTTTTTCCAAAATAGAAGTATATTGCATCTCACACATACCAAWCAAGCATTTAGGAAAAAAAAAGCTTTTCTTGCTTGGCAATGAGATTTTGGGGAGCAGGTGAAGCAGGATGGATGTGTACCCAAGTATCTAGAGCTGTGGTTGCTGCTCTCTCGTGGTGTGGTACCAAATGCATTGGGGCTTTAGGACAGCGAAAAGGTGCAGCCAGGCTGAAAGGAAAACTTGCTGAAAACAAGGTTTTCTCTCTCCTTTTTTTCTTTTTTCTTTTCTTTCTTTTTTTTTTCCTTTCCAAGGTAATGCTGGAGATGATACATAACTATTCCCATGATCTGCCTTGGTGTGGGCGCACTTTGAGAGTGGCTCACAAGAGGGTTCTGTGCAGGCTTTTGTGCTTCAGAGGTAGGTGACAGCTACCAGATTTTGCGGGTTTCAGACTTTGAAGATGGAAGTATTYAAATGTTTTTCAGGAAGCACAATAGGGGTGAGGCAGCACAATTTTTCTGCGGTTTATTTTTTGTTGCTAAATTCATTGATTCCATAGTGGAATACTTCTTATGTATGTATTTGTTTTCATAAATTACCAGGTAGGAGACATGGGATAAGCAGATGAAACGAGATCARAGATTAAGAGAGAGCGCCTTGGGGWGGAGCTAAATTCTTTAATGCTGCATGCATCCGTATAGCTGTAGGAGCCACCATGTRCTCTTCCTGCTCCTTTTCTGCTCTGTGCAAGCAGTAATGAGGAGGAGCTCAGACTCCAGCACTGAGGAGAGCTGAGCAAGAAACAAATGACTTCGCTGGAGGCTGTGAACAGATTGACTAACGGGGGGCCGTGCTGTAGAAATCAGACTTGGCTACCTTTTTAAAAAGTTATTTTTCTTTTATGTTATGACTGTATTCATTATTTGTATTGCAGTGGTGCATAGAAGCTCCAGCTATAGGCCGGGACTCTGGCCACTGTACAAACACAGAACAAATCTTATTTTTACAGTGAAGTGATCCCAGAATGGGGACATGGCAAGAACTGAAAAATCTCCATGCCAACGATTTCTGATGATGTATCTTGAACTGCATGCTCACTGATCCAGAAATAAGAAGAGAACATCAAAGAAGGGAGAGGGGGAAARGAGAATCAGGCTAGCTAAAATTTCATGTGCTTAATTTAATTTTCGTTTCACTTTCCACTTTACCTTGAAATTTCTGGTGGCATGTAGAAGGAGGCCAACCAGTGAGATGTTGAGGAAGGAAACTACGAAGAAGGTAATATGGTTCAGTTGTACCTGGAAGGATTATATTACACTTTTTGGCATTTTTCTGG
The DNA here is from genome assembly GCF_003342845.1 of Nothoprocta perdicaria. NCBI lineage: Eukaryota > Metazoa > Chordata > Aves > Tinamiformes > Tinamidae > Nothoprocta > Nothoprocta perdicaria. The sequence continues at coordinate 961,476 of NW_020454139.1, read as the reverse complement.
GTGGTCAGTAGTAGCGTGGAGGTGCTGTTTTCTTTATTCATACTTAGATTTATGGAGTAGCTACAAGAGTACAAGAGTTCAGAGCTGTTTTTATCAAGTTGTTGAGTTGTTACCAGCAGAGCCAAATTCCATAACAAGGCAGAACAAAATAGGAGAGCTTTATTGTATGAGCAAAATCAGAGTAGCTTCTGCAGGAAAAACGGAACCTGAAGTCCACTTACGAGCAATGCAACATTTCTTAACCTAGTAGATGGTGGAGAAGCAAGATGGAAGTTTTTGTTTACTTCGAAAATTGTTCTCCTCTTGGGCTGAAAAAAAAGTTAACTCTGTGGTTTAATGTTGATTTTATATCTCATTCTTTGTCACCCTTTATCTTGTAATAATGACTCACTTTATACATCAATCACTGTATRCAGTGCTGTATACTTCATAATTACATGATGACCTAAAGATGTGAAATATGGCTTATGAATAGATGATTTTCTGTAAGTCTTTTAAAATCTTAGCATGTTGATACCATGACTAATTCCAACTCTGAGACATTTTGCTTTGTATGAAAGTTGTGGGGGGACTGGAGAGGAATTGCAATACCATAAACCAGTAGGTCAAGCTATTCAGATACAAATTTGATCTATTGTTATCTACTTTTCATTCACATGCTTGTGAAATACCAGCTCATTCTGGCAGAGACCTACTCTGAGTTATAATCAATTTAAAATCTGAGAATCTATCAAAACCATATTTGTAGCTGTAGCGAAATGTGTATTTACATTACAGTCYGTCCAACATGAGAAATGTCAACAATATTACAGCGTGTGTTTTATCCCAAGCAGCAACAGTAGCTCTATCCAAGTTCCAATCAGAGGTACAGTGTAAACACAAAACTAAGTTTTATGTCCTGCAGTGGTAAGCCAGTCGTGTTCTGTAAAAATAAAAACATATTACAATAGTTCTTGAATATGCACTTAGAATATATTTGTAGCCAGTGACTTCCTGTCAGGTTTGTTTGCATTTTAGATACAAACATAAAAAGCATAATTTTTGTTGCCTTTTCCCCTTTGGAAATAAATGTGGTATGTTGGAAGGCATCCCCCCATCAGGCATGGGAAGACTTGAGGTCTCTCCTTATAGCCTGTGTGTAGATGGATACAAATGGAGTGTAAACGTTCATTCCCCTCCATCCAAAAGCACTGCAGCAGGGAGATGTTCCTGTGTTGGTGTTTCAAGAAGGGCTGAAACCTCAATTTTCAAGGTCAGAGTAGCAGAGTCTGGCTGGGTTGAGAGCTCTTGCATTGGTACTTCTGTTCTGTTATTGGCACGTGCTGCTGGACTGCAGAACTGGCCATCATTTTCTGACTGGCACTTCTTTGCATTCAAAGCATTTATATGTGCCTTTATTTTTTTCTTTGATTGGTTCTGTGGCCAGCATGGAGGGAGCACTGTGCTTGGGGCAGGTTAACTCTTAATCCTAGCACATCAGGTCACAGCACTGGTGGCAGCTCCATCACTCCATGACATCTGTGTCCCCAGGGATCCCCATTCAGCTCTTCAGCAGTGCCCTGCCACATGAGGCTGCTGTTAGGTGCCCAACAGAGTCACCCGTTCTCCAGCAGCACTATGGAGATGGGCCCCTTGCAGAGAGACATGCAGCCACAGCTTGTCCATCACCACTGGTGCRTAGGCCGGGCGGTGGGCAGGTGGCAGAGAGCTGGCCAAGATGCCCACAGCATTAATACCAACCTTCACAGCAATGGTAGCAGGAAAATTCAGAAGGGTAAGATCATTTTCCTCATTGGTTGCTTTGAGGAAAATCTCGTAACTTGGTTGAAATCATATGTCATAGCAAGTCCTTTTATGTCCTGTTAATAGGTGCTGGAAACATCTTCACCGCGCCTTAGTCTACCTTGGGCTTGTTAGCTACAGGCTATATATTTCTTAAAATAGCAATAATACACTTGTCAGCCCTTAAACTGATAATCATTACCACATTGGGCAAATGTAAACAAAACCTTGTAGACCAGATGCAGTAGTTTTCTGAAGATTTATTGCTTGAAATAAGTACTTCTATCCCTTTAAAGACCAGATTTTTTCTTGTTACACTGTGATAATTTGGTAAAGTCCATGGTCTCCTTTTGCCATGGTGAAGTCTTTTGCAGTTTTTTTTATGTGCCTTTTATGTGGACTCCAAAAGTGGAATGTATAGTTTTTGGCCTAACTCAATAGTCTTATTGACTCTAATAGTCTCTATTGAGTTTAGAGACTCAATAGTCTCTAAACAACCCCGATTTTGTACCTGAGACTTACAYGGAACTTTGTAATCTAAATTGTCTTTGGAATTTAGTAATTTAACAATATTTAACATCTATATAAAATTAACCAGTTGAAGATTATAAAAATGAATTATGTCCTTTGGGGAATTATGGAACCTATAGTGTATAATTTTAAGGATCTTTTGATTAAAAATAATAATAAGGTCTGTGGAAAATGGTTTCAAGTATTCTGCTCTGGACAGATAGCTGATGTTCAGCAAGAATAGGTGGCCAGTAATTTTAGAAAGAGATGCACATTCAAACCTGCTTTGCTAAGTTTTGCTATACATAGACTACTAATACAGAGGACAACAACTCTAATAGCTTAGTCATAATATTATGTATATATTTTCTCACAGCTTGTGATCTCTTAAATAATATTKCTTCTTTTTATATATTTGTAGATGTAGATAATAATAGGAAGCAYGTCCTTTTGCCGCAATGTACACACACACACCTACTGAGAGAGATATATTCATCAACCAATTTGAAAAAGATCAAGGGAATGCCAAAATTGGGAGAAGGAAASAGAGCAGAGCATTGGAGATGAGAAGAAAATTAGGATAACATATAGATGTAAAAGCCTAAGAGCAAAAGTACATCTCATTGGGAGAGCACCCAAGAATATTATAAAGATAATATATTTCCTAAAATGAAATCAAATTCAGTAAAAAGAAAACAAATATGTAAAAGAAATGTAAATATCCTAATTCTGTAAAACATGGAGTGGATCATGAAGTGGAATCCAAATAGTTGCAAGGTTTCCAGTGATAGAATTATTGTGTGATAATTAAGTTTTCCACATACTAAAAATATGTACCTGTAGTTGAACCCTTGTGTAGTTGCCTAGGTGTATAAAATTAAGTATATTTTTTGTATAGAATTGAGGCCTATAAATAGAAATACAAATAAAGTGTATAAATATAAATATAAATATAAATATAAATATAAATATAAATATAAATACAAATACAAATACAAATGCAAATACAAGTTCCAACAAGAAAAATATCATAGCAAATTTACTGAAAATATTATGTCATTGAATATGCTTTCTCAAAATTGAATATATTGAATATAAAAATAGGAAAGCTTTGAAATTATGATGGATCTCATGAAGGAATACTAATGCTATTATAAATCTATAAACTATAACTTGCCATTATATAATGATTAATTTAACAACAGACAGCCTTCTTCTTAATGTCATAGAGCAATTCCCTTAAAAAGTGCCAACTTAGTTAAGCATAATTCACAATTAACTTCATCAGGAAAATCTCCTGATTCTAGCCACTCTTATGGAAATTATAGCCATTTATTAGAATATGCTGACTTTTTTTTTWAATTTAGGTTTCATATATAAAATTTGACAATTAGGATGCATCTGGATACTTTCTGGGAAATGCCTTGCAAAAATTATTTTATCTTACCTTGCCATCCTTCAGAGATCAATGGTGGTGATTATAGAAGGACATTATGCTTATAGAGCAACATGCATGAAAAAAGTTACAGATTAAAACGTGCTTGGTCTTGCACCATTCAAGGTAAAAACAGTAGCTGGATATATATGCATTTACTTGTGCATGTGTTTGTTGAAAATGAGATCAGTTTGGTGTTCCCTGTATAAACTGTGACTCAACTTTGAAGCATCTGTGGTGCATGGCATGATTTGTAAAGCCAATGTAAAGATTCTCTGACGTTAAAGAAGAGAAATATTGTTCAATGGATTGTTGTAGTTTTACCATACATTTTGTGATTTACGTTGCTCTGCTAAATCTCTATCCAGCTCAAATTCTCCTAACACTGAATTTCGGTGACTGTACTTTTGTACTGAGTAGAAAACTACTATACTGAGAGAAAATTGATGATTTTATTCTGTAAAAAGATAGAATTATTCATGTGTCTAGGAAAGTTGTGAATGGTTTGGACAAACCAATGGATTTTTTTTTTTTTTTTTTTTGACTCAGAGTTTCCTTTATGGGAAGCAGGAAATAAAAATCAATTTTATTTGGTAACTGATGAGTCCTATGCATTGCACATACATTCTACATATTAGTAGGCTTTTTTAGTATATTCTTTGTAAAGTATCATGCTTATGACTTTGCCTGGACCTTATGACACTRGAAAAAAAATAATGTGAGAAATCTTGTTTTGGTTTCTTTTTTGTTTACTTGGAGGACAATCATATGGCAAATGCAGTTGTTTCCCAGTAGACTTCTCCAGTTGTGTACAGCTTCATAAAGCTTGGGAGAAGAGCTGTATTCATAGCTGAAAGGGTCATCGTGTGCAACCAGTTAGCCAGAATTTTGAAGAGTAAGCGAATCATTAAGAATTTGACATTCAGGGCTTTAATTGTGGTTTTGAGTATTAAGTTAAAGGATCAAAAAGTGATATTCTCTTTGGACCATCTGGAGTTATTCAGGCCAGCAGTAAATGTTCAGCAGATTTAGGACTGTTGTTAAGTTTCTAACATTGTTTTCTGTGGTGTGCTTTTTTTTTCTCTGTTTATTCAGGGGTGGTCTTAAGGTCAGTAATAGTAGGTGATTCAAGAAAATATCGGTGTTTGGGGAGAGTGACATCATCTCTGTTGTGTGTGGGCAGGCAAGTGTGATAGTCCTTTGCTTTTCTCAGTGGGAGAAATCAGCAAATATGGAATGGGCAGAAGGTCAGTTGTTCCCAGTCAGGAAGTGCTGACCCTTTGCTAGCTCATCAACATGACTTTCATTTGTAATGACTGTGCTTAAGTAAGTCTTTGTTAATTAAAATATGCAAGCAAAGCTGCTCCTTCTTTCTATGAATAGCAAGATGCTGATTTAATGAGGACCAGCAGAAGGATGCATGTGGTGGATGACCACTTCTCAAGGCGGGACAGAGTGTGGAGGAGATCAGTGCATAGAACAGGCACTGGGATCACTCTTCTCCAAGAGCAGCCCCAGCTTTGCCCTAGACTTTGCCTGACCAGTGTTTCTCTTTCCTGTGCCCTCATCTTGTGTTGCTTCCTGATCACATCTCATCCCCCAGCGTGAAACCTGGAGCACAAGCTTTGATCTTGTGGCCAGGCTGGTCTGCAAGGCTGTGTGCATACCGGCACATTTTAATCATTCCTATCATGATCSGTGGCTCCCCGTTGCTAAACCACGTTTATTGATTCACTCTTGTGGGAGCACAGGGCTGGAGGAACTGCTCCTGTCAGCCAACGGTTGAATGGGAAGGAAATGTGGAGCTGCTTTAAGCCTCTTCTTTTCCATCAGTGATCGCTGCAGTAAGGTGGTGCAAAACCTCTGTGGTGGTGAGTCACTGATCTCGCATGAAAAGGCATCTGATTTGACTGAAGCAGCGAGTTTAACATGAATGGGTGCATTTAAAATCCTCAGGATATGTGGTGCTGTCCATTGCCATCATGTCTCYGTTGGCTAACAGTGTGACTGCTGGGAAGCAGCTTCGCTGGGAGAGTGGGCCTTGTGTAAAACTGTTTCCAAAGCAAATAGAGCTGCATGATGTATGCTGAAAAATTTACTGCGGAGATGTTTCTACACAAATTATACTGTCAGACAAAACAAATGCATACTGTGTAAATCTGGGGTGGTTCAAGACTGTTCAAATAATTATGTTCAAATTACATTCAAGTAGCCATCTCATTAGGGCTCCTATCAGATCAGATTTACAGGTCTGTTATCCCCCACGCATGCGTTCCCAGAGCAGGAAAGCAGTGCAGGCATCAGCGCCAGCCCCGGCCGAGCGGAACCACGGGGTCCTTTGGTGACCCAGGGCCATGTATCTTCCCAAATTAGGCCCTCTCCCTAAAGCCGGCGCTCTGGCTTGGGGTTATGGCGAGCAAAGGCGGGAACTTTGTCAGAAAAATGGCAGCTGGAAGACTGGAAACCAAGGCACCCTTCCCATAACGTTTTATTGGTGCCCGGGAGCATGTGCCTGTGTGGCGGCATCCCCCCCTCGGCCCCGCCGAGGCTTTGTTTTCCCTGTAATTGCGGCGCCTCGCCTGCGCTCCGCGGCCCATGGCGACGCGGGGCCGGGATGCGGCGGTGCCGCCGGAGCAAGCGTGCAGGTGTGATTTATGGAGTGACAAGCGGCTGCGGGGGGGGACACCCGCCGCCGCCGGTACCTGCACAGCGCGGCAGAMACCGCGGGGCCGGCGGGCCTGGCGGGGGGAGAAGCACCGCGCCGGAGCACAGCAGCTCCTGGATACAGATCAGACAAGAGGTTCTGCCACAAATCACCTAGAAACATGTCAGACGCTGCATGTTTGTTGTTTTACACTGAGGGCACAGCCGTAGTCCAAAAGTATTGATTCTTTTCTTTGTACAGAGACAGAAACTGTCAGCTCTAGCAGGCTGACCTTGGTATGGCGCAGACAACTATTCCCCACCCTGCCCGCCACGCCGGCCCCACAGGAGAAGTCTAGGCAAGATATGCCAATGTCCGTTTCACACAAGCAGAGAGAAGCCCAAGCCTGCCGAAACAGCCCCCGTCTCTCCCTCCTGAGGTCCGCGGTAGCAGTTCTGCACCACGCTCCCTATGACAGAGAATTCGATTTTCTCTTCTCTCTCTTTTTTTTTTTTCTCTTCCTTTTTTTTTTTTTTT
>NW_020454139.1:922241-954555 GCF_003342845.1 Nothoprocta perdicaria | reverse complement strand
CCCTCCACATTCAAGACAGATTAATTGTATTAATCGGACAAGAATTCAAGAACTGTTTAAAGAAACATATCAGGAGAAAAAAGGAAAAATTCACAACTACTTCTCACAAAGCAAAAGTGCTGGAATTTCTTCTTTTTTTCTTTTCTTTTTTTTTTTCTTTTCTTTTCTTCCTTTTTTTTACGGGCCTGTTGAGGGGAGTGGGAAACAAGCCCACTTTGCCCTAATCACGGTCAGGAACATTTTAATAAGATTGTAATTATTTGTGTTGGTATAGTAAAATGACCCGGGCATACTGTATGCGTAAAGACATGACCACATTTCTGGGAAATATTTGAGTTTACTTTATGCTTTCCATTGCACTTTATTACAGTGACTTTCAGTGCAGCGGAGTTATGTGATGTGTTTGCAAGGGTTCAGCCTATTTTCACTGATACTGTTTTCCCCCTTGCAAATACCTTCCTTCTGCCCCAACCCTGCAGTGAGCTGAACTTATCAGCGAGGAATGATTTTTCTCCGGAAAAGGTTAACTTGAGTCACAGATTCTGTGCCAGCCAGGATACCTGCTGTGGTGTCCGTGAGGGCATCTTTGAGCTCTGCAAAAATGGTGTTTTCCCCTGTCTGCTTCTGCCAGGCTCTAGCGTGTCTCCCTACTCTGGCACCGCGCAGCGTTTGCTGGTGCTGTCGTGCTGTGGTCAGCGAGTGATGCTGCTTTTGCTGTGGATGTTTACTGAGCATAAAACTCACTGTGGGTATCTTCATTCATCTTATTGTATCTTTATTCATCTTATTGTTCTTTAAAAGCCATCTTTAAACAGTGCTATTCATTGACCATCCATTTAAAGGCTTAAATACTAGTGCTTCAGTTTCCAAAATGCTTGAGATATACTTCATGGAGCAGAAAGAAAGGTGGTCTGTGACAGCATATACTTCATGGAGCAGAAAGAAAGGTGGTCTGTGACAGCAAGTGATTGTGCCTTATGTAAGACTAAAAGTTACGATAGTCAATAGATGAAGAAATTCTGGAGCATTCTGGAGAAAAGAGTTAGCAGACGTTATAACAATAGGCTATTAGAGAATTGCTTTGTTTTGAAAGATGCACTAGTTTACATCACCACCCCACTGCTRCTACTACTACTATTCTGCTGCTTTTTTATCTGAAAGCATATTTCATTCCATATGCAGCTTTTCAAGGGTAAGTGTAGATCCTAACAGAAACTCATTTTGCTCTATATTGTAAAATGTAAATTATCTAAATTTAATTCGCCTTTCTACMAAAAGGTCACCACTCAAACATGCTGTGCAACATGGAAGTACTGTGTCATCAAGACAGAGGAGATTTGCCTTGTTGGAAGACAGGATGCAGTTTACTAACAGAAACCGCTCCTCCTCCTTACTATAGAACTATAGCATTTTCCTTTCTTTTTTTTTTTCTTTTTTTTTTTTTAAGTTTTGCTCAATAAAATAATCTTATGCACGTATCCATTCTGAAAATATATATATATATATATATTCAACAAGACTTAATCAAAGAAGAGGTTTTAGGAAATACATTCTATCCTGTATTTTTTTCAGTATCCTTCTAGGGATATTATCAGATTGATACAGCACTCCATTCTAAAAACGTGTTGGTATTTCTGATGCATGTGACCCCAAGAAAGAATCTGCCCCAAAGGGTTTCAGAGAGGAATAGAGCTCTATTCTCATTGGAGCTCTTTCACTAGTGGATCAAACTGTAATGGTAGTAGTAATGAAAAGGGACTGGCAGAAAACACTTTTCTCCTTTTGGTATTACTTGCTTCTCATGATAGCACTTGGTATACCATGTGTGCCACCCCCTTCCCTCTTACAAGTAGATTCCCTTTTTCACTTGGTAGCTGCTGGAGGAAAGATATTACAAAACAATAAGAAATGTGGCTAAAATTAACAAAATGGGACAAACTTTTGTGAAAAGCTTGCAAAGGAAACTTTTAATTAATGACRTTTAAGATTGACTATGGCTCTTCARTACTTGAAGTGGCATGCTGAAAACATTCACAGTTAAGGAAAATTTTTGAGAGTTCTCATACATTAAATAAATAACTTACTTTCTGTTACCATGAAGACTGATAGTGCTGGGCATGTGCATTTGCTCTTTTCCCTCTTTAAGCTCTTCGCATTTTTTTAAGGAGCATAACTAAATAGGACACTTTCCTTTTCTTTCCTTTATGTGCTCTATAGTATTGTTGTTATTAAATAATTTCTTGCCATATTGAAAATTTACATTAAAAATCTGTTTTCTTTGAAATTAAAAAAAAAAAGGAATTTATAGAATTATTTGTAATATCCCAAGGCTGTGGAATATTACACATTTACATTTTTCAACCTGTTTGTCAGATTGAAAAGAAAAAAACATTAAAAATTCCACAACAGATTGTTGCTCTTCTTTTATTGCAGGTGTTCAGTGCTGTACATTATTCATAGCTGTAAATAGTTCTGAAGTGATAGAACAGCTTCTTTAATGGTAGCACAAGACGGGTAAGGTAGGCAGCGCATGAGGTGCAATGTGCACCTCACACAGAAGCAGGTACTGGATTTAATTTGTCTAGAACAACAGTGAAACTGATATAAAAGTAATTGTCTGTTTCCTGAGCTCCATGTTATATTTAAAAACAAGAAATTCTTCTGTTCTCTTTGTAGGTGTTGTTGTCGTATGATGTACTTATGGAATTACTTTGCTTTTCAAAGTGTCGGCTGAGTTATCCCTTGCTTTGTTAGCATCATCTTTGATTTCTTGGACAGGGTCTATAAATCACTATCTAATATGCTAGTCTTTTGAAAACGCACCCAAGGTTTATTGCCAGTAACAGACTAGTAGCCTTATGTGGACTTTTCATGAATAAAACAGATTGATGAGCCATTTTATAGCATTGCAAGCTGTATTATAAATACATCACCCTTTTCAGTAATTTAACATGAAGAACGGTCTAATGAGCTATCAGCTATAATCTGACAGAGAATTGAGGATGCTGTTAAGCTCACAGACCAAGTGATATAACTTTGATAGGAGGCTAGAAAATCAGAAATTTCTAGGGGCTTTCCCTTTATGAGATTTTTGCTTTTTTAAAAAAATACTAGGAATAAAATGCTGTTGTACATTTGCATTTGGCATGTCCTAAAAGCCATCAGTTTATCAAAGGGGAGAGAAGATGCCAAGAGAAGTTTCAAATTTGGACACAACTGTTAAATGGATCAAAAGTTTTGTTACGTGGTGAAAGTTTGAGTCTTCAACACTGCTTCTGAAGTGTAGGGAGTCAAGAAATCATATCTGAGAAAAACATAAGGAAGAGGTAAGGAGTGAGTAAATTAGGTAGAGAGAAAGATAGCAAAGGTGAGTTTCTGTGTATTTTCTTTCGAAAAGATGGTTAGCAAAACCTCCCACCTGACAGCACTTCATGTAGATTTTTGTGTGACCATGCTGTGCATATTAGGATAGCAGAAACAAAYACATTTTGGACCCTGATTTCTTGCACTGGCTATGTGTAGCCCCAATAGTTTGGGGCACTTGGGATGAATAACTTAGCAGTAAACCTATGGGGATAGGAGCATGYGTGAAAATGCCTACAAAGGAATAATTATAATTAAAGTTGCTTCTGAAAAATGGAGAATCTGAATGAAGGGCAGAAAGGTACAAATAACTTGGTGAAGGTTCACTTGTTACATATCATCGTGTTTATTCTTGTTAAAAATACGTCTTTTTGTATGTCTTTCAGTTTTTAAGTAACACCAGCAATTTAAACCATTTTTTTTCCTCAGACTTCTCTTGATCTCTAGTTTTAGCCACTGTATTAAAATTCTGATTGTACCAGAATGACTGCTGATCAAATAGAGCTGTCAGTGGATTTACTCCAATGCAAAACTTAACTATAAAACCTTTAAATCCAGAATTTAAAGATCATTTTAAAATAAAAAGAAGGAATTGGCTGTTGCCTATTGGTTACATCATAATTGAAACAGTTTTAAAGATTTTTTGAAATGAGATTACAACATGAAAACAGTTCTTTTTAATGACTTAAGAATAACATAGCAATTAGTGTACACTTAAGACTTGAATTTATTTTTTTTAAATAATATTTTTCCACTGTGAATGCAGACAGGCAGGCAAACATTTTAGCAGTCTAGGAGGAGATTTTGTTCCTGCAGGTCAAGCATAAATGACTCAGTTACATAAACCAGAAGGCAAAGCTCTGAAAATGCTTTAATTAGCCTTTACAGAATACTAACAATGGAGTATTTTATATATGAAATATTTCAGCAACTGGCACTATATTGTGTGKGGGGGGAGGTTCATGTGCCTGGACTTAAATGTTGTGCATCCATATTTTTTGCATCACTGAAAAGAGAGAGTCTCATTAATACTCTATGTACCCCAGTAAAAATGGCTGGAAAGCAGAACTCACATGTATAAAAAATCCATCCATATCAGTTCTGTTTTGGATTTCAAAGAGAATCTTTCACTTTTAATGCTGTTACACTTTTTATGTTCCACTCTAATTTACAATGCATCCAGTCCAGTACATCACTATAGTACAATACCTCCAGTGTAATATTTCAGGGTAGCCTGAAGGAGAAGGATAATTTTCTGATCTAAATAACCAGTACATGCCCTGAAGCACTTTACAATCCTATATTGTAGAAATTCTCAGCTGAAATGGGGGGATATTTACTGGAGCAAGGAGGTTGACACCTGTAGATGACACTCAGGGCTTTGAATACTAACCCTCCTTGAAATGTTTTTTCATATCATAGCAAGACTCACTCTCCGTCCAGCAGTCTTCTGAGGCACATACCTGAATTACCTATCATGGAGGTTATTTTGTCATGAGATCTCTTAAAGGAAATAGGCAATGTCTGCTATTTGTAAAAACAAGAGTCCTGATTTGGTATTTGTAATGAATGTTGTACTTCTATAATATACTATATATAGAAGTATATACTATACTATATACTATACTATACTATACTATACAATACTATACTATACTATACTATACTACTGAGATCAAGATCTGAACATGAAACTTAAAAAAAAATGCCAAAATTATGTTTTGGGCAAGCCAGAGTCCCCAGTCAAAATTTACCATAATCAGAGAAAGTTTTACAGTCTGAAAAAGCATTATATCAGCATTTATCAGCATTATAGTATTAATAATAAACACAACCTTTATGAAAAGACTTGTGATTCTTTGGCATAAAAGGTTCTATTTGAATGAAAAATATGATTTTTAATCCAATGGAGGCTGTGCATCTATAGGTTTTCCTTATTTGTTCGGCAGTTACTTTACTGAAATGATAGGCATGTTCCTTGTAAAATGTCTATCTGTACTGAATAAACAGGGAAGATTATCCAGACTCATCTTAACAAAGCACATTTTGGTGGTGAAATAGTTGCTAAACTTTAGAAACTTAATTACCTTCATACCCTGGCGCTTCCTCTCAACCTGGCAATATTTGTGCGGTAAAGCTCAGTTAGTAAAGCTTGTGTCCTGGGTGCCATTCTGCTTTGCTGTCATTTAACGCTGAGCTTCTGTAATCTTTTCTGCGAAGAAGCAGTCCCCAGATGATTTAGCAAAAGCAAGCACAAAGAGGATACAAACACTCAGAGTTCAGTAGCATTTTGAAAACAAACAAACAAACAAAGCATACAAAGTTGTTTAAATATGCATGCCCGTTTTTGTTTGAGAGAATCTTGAAATACATAATATTGACAGTTGTGGTTCCCCTAAGGATTATTTTGACTGGGCAGTTTGTAAATAAAAATATCCACACAATTTAGTGAAAACATTCATTTTTAACTCTCCTTCTGGTCCATAGTCCTGGCAAATTGCTAATTACTAACTGTGCTGTGATGAGCTACCACAATCGAGTGACAGTTTTCCTTGCAGTGTGTGAGCCTAACCCTCACATTACTAGGAAAGCAAATCTTTGCATTTACTCTGCTGTTGTAGAAACAAACAAACAAGAACCCAATAAATCCAGGGTGACAAATGTGCTTGGCTGGATAAGGAAGAGCAATTCTTGAAAAACTGAGGCCGTGTTAGCACCTTRATTGCAGTGAGAAGGCATGAGGCTTTCCTGTGATCTGGGCAGGGAGTGGGAAGTGCTGCACCATTCCCAGAGAAGACTGGTTGTCCGAAGGCGGCTGCTTTTGGCATTGAGGACGGACAACTGCAGAGGAATAGTCCTGGAGACAAAACTAAAACCTTTTTTTCTTCTCAGGATAAGGCASTTTTCCCATTTCATGATACATGTTTGTGTTTTTGCAGTGCCTAGGAGGTTCTTTTTCTCCTGTTCGTGATTTTTTKGAATGGCCCTTATTCTACCATGCTTCCACTGCACATTTTTTCCTTCCTCCTCATTCTTTTAATTGGCCATTTACTCATTCCTCCTCACTTTTATTCCTTTGTCCCTCTTTTTTATTGTTACTGTGTCCTATCATGCTACCATTCTTTCTTTTCCTGTTGGCCAATGTCATATGGGAAAAAAGATGACATATTCTGTGCCTCCCCTCAAAAAAAGACAGAAACAAACCAGGCAAGTATGGCACATGAAAGCAGTTGCAACAGTGCTATATTCCTGAAGTCTATATCTGTTTCTTTTCCACGTAGCTGAAGTTTTATCTTCTCTTAAACTGGGTACAGGGGCCATGTTTCTTCTTGTGTTGCTTCGCCTGGTATTTGTCCCTACGACCTGGGTTCTGGATGGGTTTCACGGTGTTTTGCACTTCTGCAGACCAAATTAAAGAATATTGGTGGTGTGGTTTTCCTCCCATCCTCTTGCCTAGCTTGGATACAGAAGGTAGTTATACCATGTAGGAAGGACCCAGGAATATCCTGGTCTCAGGGCAGTGTTTGCACTTCATGGTAGCAGTTCTGACTGAGGCATCAATGGAACTCAGGTAGAGAAGAAGGCAGTGGYTGTGCAGGGAGATTTCTCAAAAAGGGGAGTAGATTTAATTTGTGCCACTTCTAGGAGTCTGAGAGTCATCTTAGTTTTGTTTCAGAAGGGGAAATACATGAAAGGGAGAACTTCAAAATCAGAAGAGATGTTAAGCAAACATTTTGTGTCATGTTGATTGCCTAAGTGCAAAGTCCTTTTTTCTGATTACCACTTTCTCACTTTAATAAATGTTTCACAGGAAGTTTTAGGATCTTAAAAGAACCCAATTTCTTTTCCTCTCTCCTTAAAACACCTGAGGAGATAAAAGGAAGCATTGCATAAAACATAGTATTTTCTTATCACTGTCATTACTAGTAATTTTTCACTGAATTATTGGGAATAKCTTGTTGTCTTCCTTTTCCAGGTATTGAAGTGCCTAGAAAACAACAAAGGATTAGTTACTTTAACTTTCAGATTTCAGTGCATGAGTCTATAAAATAGTCTTGGAACATTTACAGCTAAAGAAATAAACATTTTTCACTGGGTCAAATCTTGTGGTCTTAACTGAATCTTTTACTTAGCCTTTCCTTAGTCAGAATTTAATTTATGCAGTTGGGAGAAAAGTTTCTTTGTAAACACTAGCACCATTTCCTCTTAGAATATATTTGTTTGCACAAAATCCTGCTACGCAGTACAAGAAATTTCTTTGCCCTTTCTGAATTGCTTCATGAATTTTCAAGCATGACAGTTTCTCCATTGGGAGCCYATTTGGTCTTAAAGGAGCTAAATTTACCAAAGTTTTGCATACATAAGTTTATAAGAATCAGTCTCTTCTAAAGATCATCAGATACTTTATCCTCTTGGAAACTGCAGTCATTTGCCTTTTGTCTTTTTGTTGCTGTTGCTAAATGTCTACCCCATTTTGTTGGTCTCCCTTGATAAAAGCTCATCTGCTTTTACCAAAAAATGTTTGAGTAGAAACAACTGGAGGAAGGGAGTAGAAATGTTGAAGCCACCATACTAAAAGTGTATTGCTACCTAGGAGTAATCAATGTACTTGTGCTAACAACCTGTGAAAGTAGTGCTGCGAACACAGRGTCAGTGTTTATCTTGGCTTATGAAACATTAAGATAAATCTTAACTGTGATGAGCAGGTTTAAGCCAAATGATAAACGTTGCTTAGCAACTTCTTGCTTTTAGTAGTTTGCTTATGGTAGGAGAATACTTAGAAGATATGGGGCATTTCTGCTGCTGCTTCTTCTTCTTCCATGTTTTTAAATCTTAGTAAAGAGTATAATTATGCTAAAAAGGAAGCAGATTGTTGCTGTGAACTTGAACGCATTTAGACATATTGTTATGCATTTTATTTGTGTTAAAGATTTAGATTGTATACTTGCTTTTCCACCATGCCTGGATTTCCTATTTCCTTCACTGTCTGAAATGACCTGAGGCTCAGTCTCTACCTCTCTTCCACTACATATACTTTCCTGCAATCTTCTCTATCTTGATCTGCCAGTTTCAGGCCACTGAGAAGACAGAATAACCTAGAAAAGGCAGTTAGTGGCAGAAAGCATGTATTAATTTGCTCAAAGACTAATTTGCTCAAGTGTATACGGATCTTCTGCACTTCATGACTTGGCAAGTTGCAAGTGCCAGAGGCTTTCAGAGGACTTTGTTAAAGACACTGATTTCCCCAAGTAACCTGCACAGGGAATCTGTATCCTGCTTTAGTTGGAGAGGGTGGCGAGTATCTCTGTCTTCCAAGTGCCCCTCCAGAGACTTACGGATGTGACAGAGGGAAAGACTGGAATCACGGTTTATTGGGGTGTCTAAAAGTTAATTTGGAAGCACCTGTCTTGAATCTRTTTCCATTCAGAACAACAACACGAACAAAGATTGTAAATTCTCAGTGTACTTTATTGATAAATAGTTGTTTATTTAAAACATTTTTTATGATTTGTAGGATTTTTCGCTGAAAGGGGATGCTGACATTAGAGCAGTTAATAGTAACATACATCTCAAGTGAAATATGAAGTAGTACTTGTTTCAAAAAACTAGTTTTGTTATCTGTATACAYTTCTTCATATGCTAAAAATAATGCTGTTTGAAAATATTTGAAATGGCTTTTCAGTTTGGTATAATATCTACATYGATTTTATCACTTGATTATTTCTCATTGTGAAAAGGTCTCCCAATGAGGCATTTTTTAAAAAATAAAGCAAATGTGTCATTATCTTGCGGGTAACCACTCACTTATTTTAAGTAGCGAAACTCCTGTTTATTATAGATAGTTCATAGAATCATAGAATGCCGAAGGTTGGAAGGGACCTCAGAGGTCATCGAGTCCAACCCCCCTGCTCACGCAGGGTCACCTAGAGCACGTGGCACAGGGCTGCATCCAAGCGGGTTTTAAAGATCTCCARAGAAGGAGACTCCACAACCTCTCTGGGCAGCCTGTTCCAGTGCTTTGTCACCCTCACAGTGAAGAAATGCTTCCTTAAGTTCCTGTGGAACTTCCGATGCTTCAGTTTGAAGCCATTTCCTCTAGTCCTATCCCTGCCCTGAGTTCCTATCATAAGGGCAAGTCATCCATCAGCAAGTGAGCTGATTTCTCACTACCTCACTGAAAAGAAAAAGTGGTGCCTAACTCTGCTTATTATGTTTCTGCCTACAATTTTCTGGGCATCTTCCTGTTCTCTGCAGCACATGCTCAGTGAGTCTTGTGCTTTCAAGAAATGCCAGGCTGACTGCACATGCACAGAGCAGAAACGCTCTGCCCTTGGTGCTTGGGAATCACGAACCTGCCCAGAGGTCTGGTGTGAGTGGACCTTCCTGCAAAGTCAGTATGAGCTGCAGACCACCTGGGAGATCAATCACCTAACAAGTTATTTGCAAAGTGTGGGTGCAGTGGAGCTGATCCTACATGGATGTGTTGGGCATGGTCATGATGTACAGACAGCCAGGCTGAAACACTAGACAAAGTTACCAAACTCATGCCTTATAACCCCTTAGATTGTGAGTTGAGCTCCATCAGCACATCTCTTAATTGTGGGAATATTTACATATAATGTGTCAAGGACCCAAAAGAATGGCCATGGAGATTTTGCAGAAGTTGGTGGGAATGTAGCAGCCATAACTTGACTAATACAAATAGCAGGAAAGAATAAAGTATATATAATAAATAAATAAGTAAATAAATAAATAAAAGAATATAAATCAGGAAGAAGACAAGGAGAATTTCTGGTAACTGCCTTTGCAATACATAAATATATAGGAAGAATAATGTAGACACTAGTTTCTGATGCTCCAGGTGTCTTTCAGAAAAGTATAGGTAACTATTAGTTCTCCTTATTRTTTTCTACTGTCTGATATCTGTTCACTACTAAATAGAATAATTTTAGGAGGTCCTGTAAAGGAAACAGTTATCACACATCTGTAARTGTTCTACCTGCTCCTCTTTTCATAGTGATACAGATTAGTGAAAACAAAAGATGCTGTGTATGACAACACGATGAATGACTGAAAAGATTCCTGTAGATGCAGAGTTTGTTTGTGATAATTCTTCTTCCCAGGGCAGAGAGCATGTTCAGATTTTTGCCTTTTGTTCTCCTAACAATTAAATTCACTTTTGCCAAAACAATGCAATACAGAGCTTCATAAAATAACTGTATTTATCTCCCTTTCCAAAATGTGGAAAGCAGGACAGTAACATTTTTTTTTCTTCTTTGTAGAATTAGTCCAGTCTAATGTTTTCATACATTGAATTTGGTCCCAGAGTGAGAATGGGCTGAAACCCACAATTTAGAATGGTGTTAAAAAACAATTTTCTAATGTTACAAATGTAATGTTGACCAGAGGTGATTACCAGTGTAYTTTCTGTGCAGGCTCTTTATTATCTTTAGCTTAATTTATGCACAGGTTTAGACAGAAGTTCTGCATCCTCTGGTTTTGAAGACCATATTGACTCATGGGCCATTAACTACTCTCTTGCATGTTAATCTTTTTTTTTTTTTCTCTAGTAACAGCTTCATGCAATGAAGTTCAACAGATTAATTTTATATATATAAAAACATACATGCATACATACATAGTATGTGTGCATATTTTATATACTTTTATCTATTCTAGACTTTTCTGCAATTTCTATTGGTATTATATGACAACGTTAACAGACACACAGTGTATATCAAATAGAGATTTTGGTCTTAACTGTGCTTTTACTGTGGTCTTAACTGTGAAGATGCTAATCTGAAAAGAACCGAATTATCAACAGCACAACTTTGGAAATCTCTTAGCTTTACAGCACCTTGAAATCATTAATGAACTCCGTGTGTTTGACATCTGTGTGCAGAAGTCAACAAGCCAAGCAGTGAGCTTTTGTTCTGCTTTTGACATTAGTAATTAGTAGCAGAACACTGAAATTAGAAGTTGGGAAAGTATGGGCTTGCTTAAATTTTGTGCCAGTAGTAACAGGCTCTCACAATAACAATGTTAGAAGTCTGCCAGTATTTCCATGTTAAATAGATCTGACCAAAACTACATAATTATCTTTGAAAATAACTGCATGTGGATTTTTTCAGAATTCTGTGATCGCTAAAAAAGGAGGAAGATGACAGCTTATTGATACTACATATTCCCTGTAAACTTGCAAGGTTCTCTAATAGTTTAGATTACTGTCTAGAAAATCAGATGTCATTAATCTTTAATATGCTATCAAGAGATTACAGAACTGCTTCACATGAATTGTTTTTAGGAAACAGAAACTGTCCTGGGATTATCATCTGAAACACTAAATACTTTTGAAGACAGTTGAAAAAGCTRTCTCTGTGCTTGCGACTGAAGATGAGGAATCTCAGCCCATTCTCTATTTCAAAGCTTCAAAAAAACAAGACCAGAGTCTTATGAAATCTTCAGACTAGAAATTATTAGAAATTTCATGAAATTGATTTAAGAGGTTGGCAGTGTCATTTTCTTGATGAAAGAATTTGGAGCAGTTTATCTTTAGATAGAGATTGCTGCTCAGACATTTATCTAAATGTGAGGATCATTTGCTACTTGGGAGATTAAAACCTTTTCAGTACTGTTTATATGCCTTGTCATCACCTTAGTTCAAGAGAAAGCATAGCTTAGTGAGAGGATCTATAAGAATTAATGGTATCAAGTTCAGTTTCTTGCTGTTCTCTGTCACTGAATTCTGATTTTCTGAATCTGTACAGCTTGAACTTTCTCAATGAGATTTTTTCTAATTACTTCCAGATTCCACCTGGTATGCCCTGCATTTTCCAGCTGTAAATTTGGAATGAGTGTTTCTCTTTGATAACATTTTCGAACTTTGAATGACACGTGCCATAGAATTGTAATTTGTTGATTTAATTATTTTCTGCTGTTCATGTGATTTCTCTTCTACTAAAAAGACTTATATGAGACGCGAATAATCTCAAAGGGCAATTTTGTTGTCTTGAAACTGTCAGCACTTTCCTTCCCAGCTCTCCACTCATTTTTCGCAATAAATACTGCTGTTGATATTTACACAACTCCCCTCTGTCTTGTTGTGCCATTTCTTAATGGCACTGAAAACAGAAGTCTGATAAACCTTGGAGGACACCTAACATATCTAGGAGTTGCATGAGTATGTGAAGACAGTGCACATTATGCTCAGAGAAGATTATTTACTGTTTGTTTCAGCTTTTCAAAAGCTTATTTATTCCAGCCCGAAATGGGATTTTTTTCATCAAACTGAAGCAAAATATCAAGATGACAGCTGTGGAAGGAGGCTTCTAGGTCCCACATCTACAAACTGGAGGGGCAATCAACCTTGTGTTCCTTGGTGTGCAGATGAAAATTAGCCAGAGAAATCATAAGCAGACTGCTTTTTGAGCTGTAAGCTTGTAGTTTGGGGAGAGGAGCTGATCTTTGTATAGCACAAATTAAAACTATGTTAGAAGGTAGGTTTTCAGTAGAATCCAGAATCCACACCCTCCTGATATTCTGCAGGAGTTCATTAAATTTGTGAAACTGTCTTTAAGCAACATCTGAGCAACACTGTGTGTCATGGCCTTTGGAGAAGATGCTGAGGTATTCTGGGCGTTCAGTGACAGGTCACTGTCACACAATGAAATAAATTACATGGTGTTTTTGATGACTCAGTTGATCTGAAAAGGGAAGACTAAGAAGACTACTGCCTGATACTGCCTGGGCAGCTGAGAGTATACTGTGCTTTCTTAAGTAGTATCATTATTTCTGAATATAAGAGATGTTCTGTTCAAATCACTGTCAGATATTTCTGCTTCAAAATCCTCCATCTTACACTGAGGTAACTGTATTTAAGCACTATGAATTAACTTTAATATTCAAATATTTTACTTAAGTTTTTATGAAATGGTGAGTAATTTGGTAGCATTTGATCCTTACTGGTCTAAGGAGTCTACTTCTGTGTCGTCTACTGCTGCACAGAAGTATCCCAACTTTTGGAGGTTGTGAAAGTGAGGCAGATGGGAATTCTTGACTTACCAGAAATATTAGAGTCCACAAAATTGGAACTGGAAAAGGAATTCCTGGCTCCCCCTCATGTTCTCAGGCAAGTTGACTGCATTGCTCTGAGAAGCGCGTGAAAGCTGATAACATTATAGTCCAAATGATAACTCTCTGGGGAGACTGAAAGTTTTGCCTTGACGTTCACCAGATGTTTGGAGGTTTACGTTGTATCTGAGCTATGAAGAACTATATCCTTAATGCAAACTTTCTGAAATCTGTAGAATTATGTCATGAGCATTCATACACATGACTTACTTTAAAACTCCTTAGTAGTGTCGCCATTTCCTGTTAAATTCATGTAGTTTTTTAGCAAGTTGGACCAGCTCGTCAAGGTCTTTAAACATTACTGTGTAATAGTAGTACCTTCCTTATCTTTTTTTTTTTTTTTTTAAGCTCATGGCATTGCATTTCTTTGATGAGCTGCTTCTGGTAAAATTCTCGAGCTTTTTGCTACTTCTTAAACCTGTAAATAAAGAAGAGAGGAATGGAATAGACCTGTTGTTGTAGCAGTAGTCTCTCCTGGAAAAGTAGGTTAGAACCTACTTTTTTTTTTTTTTCTTGCTAATTGATAAATTAAACACCTTATAATTTGAGAGTTAAATCTCTCCACARTGAAAACCAAAATTGCCATCATCTTCAAATGGGTCAGAATTTGAGCCAGAAATTTTGCACTCTTCAGAGCAAAATTCTCTATTCTGCTTTAACTTAGTAAGGGTGTCTAAGTATATATGTAGCTCAGCTTAAAATCTTTAAGGTGTTCATTCCTATCATTGATGCATAGTTCTTTGCAGATTCAGCTTAACCTGCACCTTATATCATTTTCAACAAAATATATAAATAAAGATGCCACTTATTAAATAAGAATACTGAAAAAATGTGAAAGTACACAAAGCTTAATCAAATATTAAATTATTTTGCACTTATATCTCTTTGCTACTTGTAGGTTAATTAATTTTACATGATGGAGGCTAAAGTAAAGAGACTAATAAAGTAAACAAATAAAAGACATTAATATCTTAGACAAACAATGTTGTTCATGCAGTATATTATTGTTATCAGTCTGTGTTTGAAATAACTTACAGATGAGGGTAATTTAATGTACTACAYTTCAAGGAGGGCAGTTATCTTGCTAGCAGTACAAGATGGGATAAAATTAAACCYTTTTTAACTGCAGTGTGAATATTAAAATGACTTGAGCTTCATAAGCTAAATATCTTTGCAGAGAACTCATAGTTACAGTGTAGGGGAGAGAGGGGAGAGAAAGAGCCGGCCCCTTGGAGATCAAGGCAGTGTGTTCATTATTAAACATTGGTTGCTGCTAAAATATGGTTTCCATATGGAGTAGACTACATGTAATTTATGTAAACCACATTGGTAATAGTTTTTATCAAGTGGTACTAAACACAAGCTAAATCCAGCATAACTGTTTATGCAGACTGCATGTAAGTAAATTGTGGGTATTACTAGGGCAAGTTAGATTTTTCAGGAAAATATTCCCGTTGCTGTCCTTATTATACAATAATGCAGCTCACATCTGCACTTATGCCAGCTTTGGTTAAGATGTTTTTGGAGCTTAGACAGGAAGCAAAAGAAACTAATTGGTAATAAATCACCTGTGGCCCTCACCTAAGGACTTATAACCATACTAAATATATCTCTCAAACATATACTTTTATCTGAACAGGTGGTCGAATGCTTTACTCTTTCTTTTGAAAAGGTGATCCTAAAAGTGCATTTGATGAGTATTTTTTTGGTTGAAGAGAAGACATGGTAAAAATTATTAAAATAGAGTTACATTTAAACATCTAATGATGATGACAAAGGAAAACCGAAGGACATAATGAGCAAAATGTACACTTACCTAACATACTGACAGTCTATATATATATATATATATATTATATATATAAAAACAGGCAACTGCAGAGGATATTTTTGTATATTTTTATTTTTAATTTCTTTGAGAATATTGTTTGCTACTTTGAGAAGATACAAGAAGATCCTTTGTTGGGCTAAAACTGTGAAGAAGCTAAGCACAGAATAAAGGAAAATCTCCACTCAGAGATGAGGTTGTATTTAGTTATATCACAGACGATGCTTTAAATATTCATTACAGACTTGAAAGGGGAATAAATAGCAGTGGGATAATTTGCTAAGCAGGTAAGACTAAATCAAAGATGAGTTTATTTAAAAGACAACATAAACACAACATAAACAAAATGAAGTTTGATGGACTGAACTGCAAGCTCCAGGTTTCTTATTATTTCTGTGCCACCTCTTTTGGACAAGTCATCTGTTTTTATTTTCCTTAGTATGCTTAATATGATAGACCAAGATCTTTTTTATTGAAGTAATTTTCAAATGAAAAAAAAAAGCAATTTGTAGAAAAGCACAACTAAAAAAAAAAAACTATGCAACCTGTTCTAAGTTGGCCTTACTTTAAACATAAACATGAACCAGATGACCTCAAAGGGTTCCTTGCAACCTGTATTGGTCTATGATCATTAAAAAAAAGAAAAAAGGAAAAAGAAAAAAAGAGCGGCCAACATTCCCATTTCTACCAATCTAGCAGTTTTTGGTCTTCCTTGGAAAAAAAAAAGAAYATGAAATATGTCTTTATTTAAGGTCAAATTGTGCAAATTCAGACATTTCTGCAGTGATGTCAAACGCCATAATTTCAAGCGATCATYAGTTTAAAGGTGTGTACCTATCCTTTGTGATGCATGTAGGAATCCTTACATTCCTTACATCTTCATTTGAAAACTGGGAACCAAGTGTTCCTAGTAGCATATATATTTTACAGCTTGGTTTTTGAACAAAAGCATACATTTCTCAATGAAGAACTTTAGAACTACACATTCATAACTGAAAGTCTGCCCTTTCTCCTTTTTTTTTTTTTTTTTTTTTTNTTTTTTTTTTTTTTTTTTTTTTTTTTTGCATGTGGCAGGAAAAGCAAAGAATGTTTTTGGTGAGCTTGTGTCAATGAGTTAAGTTATAGGATCACAATTTTTAATGTCTGTTGCTGATTTGCATCCTGAAGGGGCATTTGTTGGCTGCTTATTACATTGAGTGACTTGGTTGAACCCCATTTGCGGGTTGCTCAGGTCAGATGCTGAAGTGCTGGCCCCAAAGCATTTTCCACTGCTGGATAGTTGATTGTTGGATGCTCCCTTTCTGTGGGACAGAAAGATAGTTACTTCCCAAACAACTTGAGGTGTACTGAAAGATAGATGTGTTGGGTCATTTCAATCACGACAAGAATGGCTTATTTTGAATTTGCCCCTCACAGAAGCAAGGGATGTTGCTGTCATGTTAAAATCTATGGTTATATTTCCTCCCTCTTCAAACAAGACGTAACATGACTGAATATTAGCTAATTATCTTAGACAGATAATTTTTTTTTTAGTAGACGCTGTTAATTATAACCAAGGTTAGTTAAACTTTTCTTTCACTCGTGCAGTAAGTCCAGTGCTTCCTTTAAGTTTATAAATGGTCCATAAATATGCTGTAAATTGAATAAATTATATCACCATTATATAAACAGTAGTTTTCAAGTAAAACAGTTRTACCATTTCTGGGAACTGCTGGATTAACTTTGCAATTGGCTAAATCACATGATGCTTTTGAATTCTAATTGCATGGGATTAGGCTTTTGAACTACATTAGTTGAGAAAACAAAAGAAACTTATTAGTTTAATTCATTTCRGCAATTCCTCTGATATATATTTTTTTAAATATTCAAATAAAAAGTCTGCACTAGTAAATGACAATTAATTGAACAGGCCAAGCAGAAATTCTGTTTGTAGTTTAGGGAAGTATGCAGATGCTTTGCTCTATYAAGCAACTTGTAACATGGAGTATTAATATATGGGACAGTGTACAGTATACTGTARTTGTTGAAAAGGGTTTTATTATTATTTAGCAATTTAATATATTTTGTTTCAAATGTTTATTTTATTACTGAATTTTACTTTCTATAAAACACTGTTCTTTTCAGAAAAATATATTAACTAAGAAAGCTGTTATTCATATAGTTAGTCAGTTTCCATTGCAGTAAATGCTTTTGAGGATAAGGCTTTAGAATTATGTTTGTATTTGTTGTAATAGACAACATGCAAAAATTATTTCTCACATGTCAGTGCTAGAAATCTCTATCTGATTTGCATCCAGCTCTTCAGCTTGACACTTGCCTAATATTCTTTTGTGAATGTCACAAGATTCTTTGTGAAAGAACASAAAAATAAAACTTACTTTTGAAATTAATGTAAACTTGTTAAGTGATAGCAGTTCAGTGTTGTTAAAAGAAATCTTTRTTTGACTCTACAAATGTCTACTGAAGACCTTTTACTTTATAAGAGGAAATACATTTTATTAGTTTGTAATTTGAGGTAAACCAGTAAATCATTAGAACAAAACCACCTTCTGCCCTACAGTTAAAAAATAAAGTGATTTTTAAGTATGTAAAGAGTCTAGAGCTTGTAATTTCCTTTTATGCTAACTAAAAGGCCATACAGTTAATRCTGCTGGTGTAGGGTTGATAGCATAATATGTAAGATACCTAAAAGGCTTTCCAGCATTTCCTTTCATTAACTGCTGTACCTGCCCCAGCCAAAAAAAATGCTTAAAATCACAAGGTACCAAATGCAGCTTTTTAGAGGACAGTATCAGAGGTGCCTTCAGACTTGTCACGAAGGAAAAGGATGAATTTCAGCTTCCTTTGTTCACCTCTCCTAATTTCCTAATCTTGGTGAATGCCTCAGTTGTAGCAGGTTACGTTTGCTACAGGAATTGATGTTGCCCATGGTACAGGAACGACAACACTTCATTATAGAGGCAGATTCTGTGATTGTATAGCAGGGCACGTCTTCAGGCTTCAGGAAGCCTAAGCTTCCTTGTTGACTACACATTGGACCTAGTCAAGAAAACTGTTCTTTTGACAGTGGTGCTATTTGGTGTGGCAAAGCTGTCCTGGGAAGTTTCTTGCTGTTTCTAAGTACTGTTAGTCAGAATTTTTCTCTGTTAAATGGCTTGTATTTGGAATTGCCCATATTGCTCTCAGCATGTCCTCACAGGTGCTCTGGATAGGGGGAGATCACACCATGTGCAAGCCTGTGTTAAACCTTTCTAAATGGTTTTCATTCAAAGTATGTGTGCGTCTGTGTGCAAAATAGGTGGTGGCATGGTACCAAAGTGCTGCTGGCACCATGTACCAAACGGTATCAGAGTCTCCAAACAGCTGACTTAAGAGTCCTCCTGCTCGGGGGAAATGTGATCATCCCAAGCGTGGGCTACAAGACTTAACGCTACTAGAGATGATTACAGTGTTTGCGTGCCCCTTCTTATACCTCTCACACAAAGGCACRGTGTGGGGATGGATTGCTGCCAGGGTTTTGACCTTGCTGTCTCTCCTGCTTACCTGATACATATTGAAGAGGGATATCTGTGACTGCTAGGAATTCTTTTGACAAACCTGTGATGGAACTGTTGCAGTATTTTTGAGAGTCTTTCATCTAAATTTGTTCTCAAATCCTTAAAAAGGTCAGATAGCTATGCCTAATAATGAAATTAATTCATATTAAAAGAATTCCCTTTTTGTCTTTTCCTGTATAGATATTTTCTATTAAATGCACACTGTGTAAGCTCCAAAATGAGGACAAATCAGTCCCAAGACAGGTTCTTGGCTTGTGTAAAAATACTAGGGTTTGAATCTTGACTTTCTGCAGAGCTAGGAGCAAAAATGTTTTCTGATGGAGGAGAGAGAGAGAGGCAAGGGAGACTTGCCCAGTGACATACGCTGCTTACTTTTAGTCCTAAAAGGACCTGAAGCAGCAGATTTGAATGTTACAACATTTCTTACGTACAGCAAAACTACTTCAGGTCYCTTCTGGAAGTGATTCTTTCCCTTTTTCCCCACTCTGTCCAGCAGGATAGGCTTTTGGTAACCGTGATACCTGGCGCTAACAGWTAAAAAATACATGAATCTGCGCCCCTCCAGATATTTAAAAGCCTCTGTGAAGCACTGCCAGAAGGGTCTTTAATAAAAAACGTGTGGCATATACAGATTGTAGAGCGGTGCAGTGGGGTCCGATTTTTTATTGGCTTTCCTGTTGGGATGATACACATAATTAGGGATTAACCGAGTCATTTCTGCGTTTTGTGACCCTCTCAGATACAACCTGATAAAGTGCTGGTACCCAACGACAGCCCCCCAAGCCCAGCCCGTGATTCACGAACCAGAGCCCTGCATTTAGGTGCAGCACAGACCCGTGGCCGCGCGCCTGCTTTAGGTGGACGTGTATATCTTTTTCCATGCTTTTAAGTCGTAAGGCAAACAGAGCAGACATGCAGATGCATACCCTGTCTCTTTAAATTTCCTGCCTTGGACTCGCTTGACAAAGACCTCCTTATCATTTTCTTGAAACCCAGTTTCCTGAATCAGCGGATTTTTTTCCCCCTTGAAACTTCTGAAACTCTGAACCCTGTCAAAACAAGATGGCTGGCAAGGTCCAGGGACAGAGCAGAGACACAGACAGAGACAAAGAAGCCCCTGAGAAGGCAGACGGACTTATATTGCTTGTGGTTTTTCAGTACAGCTGGTTTCAGATGTGTCGGCCTTGTTCTGCGCGGGTTCCACTGCCAAAGCAAGACTGTCACAGCTGGTAGTACTTACTGCACTTGCGGGAAAGTATGTGATTCATTAGTTGGAACCGTATGTTTTTCACCAGTTCTGGTCATGTTTTTGTTAGGATGTGGTAAAAGCATAAGCAGGGGGTGAAGGGACAATGGAAATATGTGACTTGTTAAAGATTGGCCCCGACTAGTTATTAGCTAAATTGTACACTGTAAAAAAAAAAAAAAAAAAAAAAATCACTCTTGCTCGTAAGACAAATGATTTAATTCTTTATTCTGCAGCTAAGGAGGTTTAGTCATAAGTAGTGAAAAAAAAAAGGAAAAAAAGAAAAGAAATTGTCAACATCAAGTCCTTTTTCTCCTCTTTCCTCTAAGTGTTATGGTCTTTTTTAACCAAAAACTGTAATACAGGAAGAAGTCATGCAAGCAAAAGACATTAATTTGGTGAAAGATTGCCAAACTGGCTAAGAATTTTGAAAGGAGGGCAGCTGCCACTACTGATAAAATATGACTGTGGCATGAAAGCTTATGGAGAACTTTGTTATAATATTTGGTAGGAGCAGAGCTGTCAGTGGGTGTTCCTTTGCCCACACATATAGAAAGTGTATGCAGAGAWGTAGCAAGCCGTTTTGCTCAGAATTAGTGTATTATTGGTTTTTTTTCTGGGGTAGCCTCTCCGCCCATTTTATAGTATTGGAGAAAGAGCACGTTTTATACCAGTATTTTTTATAGCTGTTTTGGGTCTGGCTATGCCTGTTTAAAAGCAAAAACAAAACAAAACAAAGAAGCGTGCAGTACAGTGAAATTTAATATTCCCAAAATTGCTCCTCATCTGGTTACCCCCAATTCATAACACCGATGAAACAGCAYGAGGACTTCAAAGCACCGGGTTTAAGGCAGAGCGGTTTAAGTGCTGTGCGCCCCCCGAGTCCCTCTTTGCCCRCGCAGCTCAGACCGGGTCTGTCTCTGGTAATTAGCTCAGCTGGCTGCAGCATAAATAACGGAAGGCACTCAGGGGCTGTAGCCTGTGACATGGCTTAACAGAGCATAAAAAGGTGCATCTGTTAACATGCCTGAATTCAGTCACCTTACTGTCACCCACGGAAAGACAGCGGCCCTGAAATGCGCCGATGGTATTTTGCAAACAAGCGGCCAGCATTGTATTAAATTAACCAGGCTGTGAACATGCAAAGTGCTGCCTCTTAAAAAAAAAAAAAAAAAAAAAAAAAAAAAAAAAGTACTATCTTGGCTTACAGTGGTGTTGCAATGAGTCCCTCCAGTATCTATTAGAATGACCTGTGGCACTGAATACTTCAACACTCTTCTGGCTAGTATTGTTGACCTTTGTCAGCTTGATAAAAAAGCAGAGCCCAGAAATGTGCTTGTCATTTTTAGTGAACCAGGAGGCTGGGAAGCGTGGGGAAGGGGGGCTGAGGGGTGCGGGGAAACACAGAGATGCCAACAGCTTGTTTTTGTTTAAATTAGGATGCTGAACTCAGGACAGAATTGCAGTCTGCTTCCCGTTCCCTCCCCAGCAACCCCATGTCTCTCACTCCTTTCTTCCCCTGACTGTTGCTACTTGATTTGAGGTCTGAAATAATGAGGAATGTCTGCGTGATCAAAGTTACTGTCTGCCTCCTGGTCTCCACAGAAGCCCTGCTGTATGTATTTGGTAGGCGACAAGCAGCTTGTTGTAATGTATTTGAAGGTAATACAATCACACTTTTGTTATGTTCTTTGAACATTTATTTGCTTTTTCATTCATAATTCTAATGGAAAGAAAAAACACATATTAAAGCCCTTTTTTGTTGTTGTTGTTACTTTCATTTGGCTATATAACGATTTTTAAAATATTTACAGAAAAAGAAAGATTACTTCAGCAGGGGATATGCCTGTGCATACATCAGTGGATTGATAAGTTCTCAATTTTATAGATGTGTAATTTCTTTAAGTGTGCTAATTGAGTTCTACCTAGCTCTGTCTGGAGACTTAACAAGGTAACAGGGTGTCTGTTTTTGGTTTACACATCTGTGCTACACAAACCATTACTGCTACAGCATTATTATAATATACATTATAATATACATATACATATATACTTTTTATATTCTTCAGAGGGCCCAAGTGAGTGCCTTATCCATTAGAAGATGATGTAATGCCAATGGGAGTTAGTCCCGCACAGCTTGAACCAAAAATGATTCCAGTTGGCAGTAACGGAGTGTGGATGACCAGAAGGTGTGATGCATTCTCTACTGTATTTTGAAGTAGTTGTACTGGAAATATCCCACCCAGTTGTGCTTGGCCCTTTGGTCCTAATATTGGGCCACACCTGCATTCCTCATGTCCAGACCCATCTTTGTTTTTGCCAACTGTCTTTACCCAGAAATATCTTCGGAAAAAAAAAAAAAAAAAAAAAGAAGAAGAAAAAAGAACACACATAAGCATTTACCTTATTGCTTGGAGAGAGAGGGACGGGGGAGGGAAAGAAGTTGCTATCAAGAGAGATGATAGTGCCTCAAAATCCCTTTATCTGACTGCTGTGAAGTTATAATAAGCCAGCTGTGAAACAGAAGAAAAAAAAAAAAAGCCACTGAGTCCTTTTCAGTTCTCTTGATTTTTTTCCCCCAGTTACATTTTTTCCCCTCCCTTTTGTTTTTTCTTTTCTTTTTCTTTTTTCTTTTTCTTTTTTCCCCTCTCTCAAGGGAATTTCTAGAGAAGCAAACCTGAAAAAAAAAAGCTGAGGTTTATGTTAGAAGAAATTAAGGTTAATGATCATTGGCTCATTTTCATATTCCGTGGGTGTGGATGGAGGAGTAATCAGTGCAGGTGGCCTTGCCAGTTGGGAGTTTCTCGTTGTCATCAAGAAAATAAGGAGAGTGCAGGAATTGAATTACCACAACTATTTCTGGGCTAAACATATTTTGTTTCCCCACTGGCTCTGGTCTAAGGACAGAAAGCTGACATTAATTTTATCCAAAAGAAAAACACAGTTAATTCGCTATATATTCTGAGATAGCTTGACTGAATGCATAACAGTCAATGCATGTTCATACATAATTCTAGTGTAATCTTACAAATAATTTTACAAATAACACACTGAAAAGCAAAGCTTTTTTTTTCCCTAGTTTACCTTGACAATTTATGTTTCTGTGTCCAATTACCACTTACTTTATTGAATGTTTAAGAGCTGCTTATTAAGATGTGTGTTCTGACGACACCAGTTGGCCTTGCAGATGCATGCCATTACATGTAAGGGTGCTCCCTTCTTACTTTTAAACGGTGTACAGAATTGAAGCAGTTCTGTTTAGTTTGCAAAGGAAGTGGTGGATTTGGTTAAGGAAGCGTATGCTGGCCTTGAAAGGAGATCTAGTGTGCATTCGCATCTCAGCCTTAGAAAGGCTGTTCCTTAAAGAAAAATGTTCTTGAAATAGAATACTGAAATGGCTCATAATTCAGGGAAACAAACCCTTGATATGTTCCGCTTTGAAGCCTTCTGCAACTATTATGCTTTGTGTCTAGTGGTGCTGGAACAGCTTATAGCAGAGAGATTTTGATTTAGAATATAGAGAAGTCAGAACTAAAAGTCAACAGGAGTGTGTAAAAGGTATTGAGTAGGAAGGGCAGCAACAGCCATGGGTTTCCAATTGTGTGTGTGCTTACAAGCATGCATTTGTACATGCCTGCTGCAGACTTTCTGAGTGGAAGGAGAAGATTAATACCCACAATGACACGTTCAGTTCCAGAGCATGGCATGGCAAGCAGCAGTAACTGTTATTYTAGCACTAAATCTGTGTGCATATTTCATGACAGGTAATTTATTTCTAGTTAAAGACTTAAGATTTTTTTGTGTACTCATTTTTGTAGTTTTTATAATGAAGTAGATAGCACGATCCCCACTCACACACAGGAACCCAGCTTATTTAGCTCTGCAGCAGAGTCAGAGATTTAGGTACTATTATTCAAAATAAAATGTTGCAGCATGAGGAGGTCTGACTTGTAGAACTAGGGGCTAGGCTTTGGTTCCCTTGGTCCTTTGAGGTAGGAGTCAACATGCAGCTGAATATTCATGAGACATTCATTAATATGAATAGTTGGTCTGCTGCTGCACCTTTCCATGGTTTATTAATAACTTATGGACAGACCACTCCCAAACATACAGAGGGCAAGAATACTTTAATGATGGTAGCATTTTCTCAGGTTAAAAAAAAAGGAAACAAAGGAAAAAAAAAAGATGTTTTATTTCAGCAGATTTCAGCAGCACCATTTGCAATGCTGTAGTAAAGGTGTTGGTAGCACATTGTATGTAAGGTTGTTTCAGTAACACTTGAATATAAACCCCATTTTGTTTCAGGGTTATAAGTTGTGTGTAAAACTTTGTTCCAGGCTGAAACATGACATAAAGAAATACCTGCCTTGAAGCAACTATTTTTTGGCTCAATCATTTTTTAACATATCCTTTTATCTTTTTTTTTTTCTTTTTTTAAATCAGTGAATAGAGGAAAAATAAAATGAATGTTACCATTTCAAGGCTTTCTTCTCTTGCTGATGAAACTCAAAACTAGCTTAAACTAAAAGCAAAAATGTTGGCAGATTATCAATCCATAGCATAGTCTGAATGTTTCTGGCATAAAAAAGTAATGTTTGCTAATCATGTAAAGAGAAGTTTTAAAAAACTCATCTTGTATTAAGAAACTCAGTATTGATAGACAAGTGATTATAGTTATGTTCCACAGATAAACTCACTAGGTAAGAGGAACTGCATATAAAAGATACTGAATTCTCATTAAAATAAAATTTTAAAAAAATTTATGTCCTCTGCTAACTTCTTGCTTAATCTTGGGCATATATTTTATTTATTTTTTTGAGATACTCAATTTTATTGAGGGCATCCCAATAAGCTTATATATTGCTATTTTGTAAATAGTACCTTAATAAAAAGTAAATAGTACCTAAATAAAAAAAAAAGAAAAAAGAAAAAAAAACAACACACATTCTCTTTCATCATTTATTAATCAGAGTAGAATAGTATCTCAAGAAAGGAGTGTTTGTCATGTTGTTTTTCCCTTACCCAAAATAGTGCAACTCTAATCTTTCATAGAAAGGTAGCCAGTTTCACTTCGTATGTCTCACTTTCACTGAGAGTAACTTTGGTTGTTGAGGCTGTGTTGTGAAGACTCCATTAAGCTGAAGGTTGACGTGCACTCTCATTATATTTTTAATAAACATAATTATATCCAAGAATGGTGCTGTGAGCAGTTACACAGCCCCTTCCCTTCCCTTCCCTTCCCTTCCCTTCCCTTCCCTTCCCTTCCCTTCCCTTCCCTTCCCTTCCCTTCCCTTCCCTTCTCCTCTCCTCTCCTCTCCTCTCCTCTCCTCTCCTCTCCTCTCTTTTCTCTCCCTGTATAAATGCCTTGTAAAATTTTAATCCTGAAAGTCACTAATAAAATGAAAGACTTATTCATGAAATGGAACCAAAGAAATTTCACCCTTGAATGACTGTCCAAAAAAACAATGGAAAAATGTTCAGGGATTATAAACATGTTGTTTTACAGTTATTGTCTTTATTTTTTAGCCTTGATAAAGTTGGCATAAAAACACTATTATTTGGTAGAAGAAACTGCATGTCCTTTTGTGAGTTTTATTAGTAGTAGTAGTAGTGTTAGTATTAGTATTAGTATTAGTATTCCTCTAGTGTTTTCTAGCACTTTACTCTTCAGTACAATTTCTCTTGGGACTGTAATTTTTCTTCTGAGATTAAAAGTACAGAAGTACCCTTGCTCTGGGGATTACTAGTTAGATACAGAGTCTTTCTGCTTTAGGTCACCAGTTTGAATCCGGTCCAGGCCATCAGCAAACTGCTGTTAACATCTGAGGGCAGCATGGCATGCTCAGACCAATTCCCATTAGGCAATATTTTTTCTTCTTCTTTTTTTTTTTTTTTCCTCCCTTCTTCATTTTTATTTTTATTCTTCCTCCCCTGTTTTTTCTGTCCCTCTCTTGAGATCCCTGTGCTGGCCAGTGGTCTTGTCATGTCTGAATGAGTCCCACTGCGTGCCCCGGTGTCTCCTCACCGCCAGCCCCACCGCTGCTCCAGCCCTGCTTCCCCGTGTGGGACACCAGCACACCACGCTCATCAAGACACATACATGCCCCGGAGGAGTGAAAAGGAAGCGCAAAAGGTCCTAAAACAAACAAACAAACAAACAAACAGGTGTCTGTCCCTCCCTGCCCCGAGCACAGCTGTGTTGTGTAGGGTGTCATGGATTACACCCTTGGCAGCGGTGCGGGAGGATGCAGGGCTCCAGCTTGCTGTGAGACAGCCTCATCTGTGGCACTCACTTAATGATGTGAGGCTGCCAGAGCCCAGGCTGCTGGCCAGTCCTAGCTCTCCAGTTTCCCTTCAAGGGAAGTACTAGCTCCATGTGGAGGTACAGAAGTGTAGAGTGGATTTCAACTTTTTTTTTTTTTTTTTTTTTTTATTTAGGGAGTAAGGATATGTAGGGATTAGTGTCTGTTTGGACACTTGTACAGTCATGGCAAAACACTAAGGAATTGCCTTTGTGGAAAGAACAGCAAAAAGAAGCCTGGATGGTGTTTGTGCATATGATCTATGTTTCATGGACGCAAACAGTACATATATGTGGCAGAACAGCTGTATTTAGGTTCAGTAAATAAATAAAAGCATTGGCTAAACAGCTGGTAACCTCAAGAGAAGGCAGAAGGACAAAGTGAGCCATGGAAACTAGGATACTTTTCCACGATGAAGGGTCAGGGCTGTGACATGCTGATGGACAGAGGTGTATGCAGGCTTTACTACTGATGCTACCTGTGGTGATGGAGAGAAGGGGATGTCCAGGGCTGCAGTCATCTCTCTAGTGAGCACTATAACTTTCCTTTTTACAATGGCAAACTTTTTTTTTAGTGTTAATGTAACTCAGAGCACTTAAAACATCAACAGATTATTATTGGAAACATTTTGTATGGGGGTAGAAAATGTATATTAGAGAGCTAGCCTGCTTTGGCAGGAGATGGTCAAGGTGATGTAATGGACCCTTCCTTCTCTAACATTTATGATGCTAGATTTTATAACTGTTGAGAATGGTTTTCCAAAAAAGATGAAAACGTTACACCCTTTAGCATTAAAATAAATAATTTAGAGCA
Organism: Nothoprocta perdicaria; assembly: GCF_003342845.1. Classification (NCBI taxonomy): domain Eukaryota; kingdom Metazoa; phylum Chordata; class Aves; order Tinamiformes; family Tinamidae; genus Nothoprocta; species Nothoprocta perdicaria. The sequence continues at coordinate 927,315 of NW_020454139.1, read as the reverse complement.
GGACAGACTTGTGCTCTCAGATCTGCACGGCAGAAATCAGCTCTATTACTCTGCTCTCCCAATGTATATGTTAACATTGATCCCTAGGCAGGGGGAGCAGTCTGTGTCGTGAGGATCTGAGAGGTGTGTGTTGCCTTACATCTTATTGATGAGTTCAGAGTTCACTCACATCAACTATCAGCAAGACTGAAACAGCATATGGGATGGGTATAGGTCTACAGTCGCTGGAGTCTGTGTATGGCTGGAGTCTCAGGTAACTGCTTATTTTCTAATACATATTTTAAAACTTCCTAAATAAGTATGTATTCCACACACGGTACTTTTTCTCTGAGAGCATGGAAGACAGATATTGCCCATAAAATGCTTGTCATGCAAGATGTGTATCTGACTGACTTCATAACCAAATACATACAAAATAAACACATTATGCCAAGCCTCTTCTAGTTTTGAGAATTGGAAGTAGTCACACATTTTTCTGTAAAATTTGCTTTGTCAGGTGCCTAAGTGTTGCACAAATATTTTGTTACATACTCTTCATTCTCTGGTATGTAGTCACACTTTCAGAGGTCAGAAGTAAGAGGGTAACAGCTTTACTTTAAATACCCAATTTCAAAATTGCAGTTGCATCACTGCAGGAAAAAGAAAAAAAGTACATATTCAAATCGGTGTTTGTGTAATTAGGTAACTGCACACTTAGCAGTCATTTGCATAAATAATGGGCTTATTGCATAAATGCATAAATAAATAATTTTTAAGCAAACAGGGGGRGAGAAAAAGGCTAGGTGTCTAGGCTTAAGCCTCGTACCCATCTCAAAAACTGTTGCCAGAAATGGTTTGGTTTGCTTAGTGAGTGTGATTTAGCTGAATTTGTTTGGAATACTTCAGAGACTGTAAACATACTACAAAACCATGTTAACACAAGATTATCTTATTAGACAAACCTCTTGAATTGCTTAGGAATGCTTAATTTACTAATACAAGCCAAAGTTGTGGTTTATTTATTTATTTTATTTTTATTTTTTCTACCAGTGTTGTTGTGGCGGGGATGGGGAGGAAAAAAAAAAAAACTAATTTTCCTTGAGAAAAGCCATCTTGTTCTGTTACTTAACCACAGACATGTTACAGACAGTGCTTTGGGAGGAGATAATACTACTCTCATGCTTTCCCTGTGAGGGCGAAGGCAATTGTGCCTGGTGTTGTCCGGCCTGTGGCTGTCCACCATCTGTGTAAGGAATTCACAATCCCAGACAAAAGAAATTGGCAAAGTCTTCTTTCTGTCTGTTCTCCAGAGCCTCAAGATAGCCATAAAACACCTGGACAAAATCAGCAGGTGATGGCAAGGGAAAGAGAATGATCAGTCACAGGCATTGTTGAATCCTTTGAACATTACTTATAGCCTGGACACTGCTGTCACCAGACACAGTTTGATCTTGGGTGAGTTTGCTGGAAGTGCTATTTTTTTTTTCTTTTTCCCTGGCTATATGACAGGAGGGGGAACCAGATAATGCTGCAGAGGCAAAGCAAAGTTTTCCCATCTTGTAATTTTTGTCTCACCTTCTAACTCTAGTTTTTGCTAGGTGCATTTGCACTTAAATAATCACAGAGACAAGAAGGCAGAAAAGAAAAAGGATAAAATGCTTCATATCCTTTCCCCACGTGACCATTCTGAGCAGCAGGTCTGAGCAAAGTTGAAGAAGCTGCTATCTGCCTCCCAAAATTAACACACGATTTAAAAAAAGAGACCTGCCTCTTTTCTGTCCCCTTCCTGCTGTTTCACACAAAACTCGAAACAATGAGGATTTTAAAATCTAAGGAATGCAGGCTATTTTCCAATGCCTTCCTGTGTTAACACATTCATAACAGAATTAACTTTCTTCCTTATTTATGATTTCTTAGAACTTGCTATTGTTCATGGGTTATGACTTCTTTTATATAACAGGCTAAGAACACAGTACAGAAACTCTCAGAAAATACTAGCCCTTAATTCATTTCATGTTTTTTTATATTCCATCCATACTCAGTATATATTTTTCAACCTGTAAGMACTTAAACATAATAAAATTCAAGTTTGAATTTAAAAAGGCAGTGAAGAACTTCAGGGACCGCTTAATATCTTGAAGAGAGCATCTAGGTACACGAAACACAAATGGAGCTTTTGATGAGAAGGGAAAAAATTTGTTTCCTGTTCGTTAATGTCCTGGCAATGGGAGCTTGAATTTCAGTGTACRGGCACTTAGTTTTGTGGCTGACAGTCCTGTCCGTGCCCAGGGGTTAAGTTTGTAGCTGTTGTTTTGTTGCATTCCCAAAGCCAAGTCTAAACCGTATCAAAAAAGCTCCTGGATCGCTTCACTCTTCAGCTGTCCACTAAATCTTTCTCCTCCCTCCTGGATTTTTTTTTCCCATTTTCTTCTGCCTTCCCAGTGGCCCAACATGTGCAACCCTTCTCCATGAACGTGGTGCCCATCTCAAGAAGTACCACAAGCGTTAAGCATGTTAATTCCACAGTCTATTCCAGATGTCTATCCACAGATAGCTGTTCATGGTGAAGTCCTGTCTGTGGGTCTGAGCTGGGATTGTTTGCTAAGCCACTGCTAAGCCACTGCYTTATAGGAAGATTAGCTGCTGTAACTGAGTTTTGCTGTAAGTCTATATTTGCTGCTCATAACGATGAAGAGCCAAGATTTTTTTTTATATATATATATATACACATATGTAATATATATATAAATATATATATATATATGAGAGGATTGAAGTACTTTGCTGTGAGGTTACTCGTGGATAATTAAGCCTCAGGAACCCTCTTTTTCATTCTCCTTTTTCAGTGTGGAAAATATATGGCATCCTTAGAATGGGTTAGCAAAAGTGTTAATATCTTGGAACAGCAGTCATAATAATCCTTTTACTCTAGCTAATCATGTGCTAATCTGTGGTAAGTCAAGAGTATTAGACCATTTGAAAGTCATTGTGTCAGCTCAGCCTAAGTAACTGGCATGGTGCTATAAACATTTCAGAGAAAAGTTCTTTGAACTAGAACAATGATGTCATAAAATAAAGAGTTTTGCTAGTTCTGCACAGAAAGTCTAAGGATATTATTAGTTGTAGTCTCTGGACGAAAGCGTTGGAGTTTATATACAAATGGAATATTATTATTGTTTTCTTGTTGTGTGCTGTTTCTGAGATGGATCTCGGTGTTTACTACTTCTCACTAAGCAGCTAAGGAAAGCTAACTCTGAAATATTTTTTCTATATGTAACCTATTTTCTTCCTGTAAATGTGTGACAGATGTTTGCACACAGATACTTGTTGCTCAGTTTTCTTGATGTTTGTAGCTGAAGAAGGAATATTGTATGCTTGCTTTATTCCATTTTTTTATTTCACCTTAGGTTTTGTAGCCAAAGGATTTTATCCATCATGATGGTATCCATCATACCTCTTTAAACTTTTATATGCACAGTTTATGCTTTTTGGAGTTTTGCATTTTACCTTCTGCCACTGTTTCTTTGAGCCAACTTCACATTATTCCCTGAAAGACCATACCAGAAACCAGCAGTCTTCAAAATTGGACTGTTYGGGTCAATACTGACTTGAAATAGTGGCTGAAGTTGATAAAAGGTATAATTTGTCCTCCCTCTATATATCTTATATAAAACACTGGCATATATACTGCTGTACGTGGTTCTCTGTGATGAAAGATTCCTATGGTTGCCTGCGTAGCAGCCAGAATTCCCTTTTCTCTCTCCGTCAGGATAGTACCTACACAGACCTGTTCCCTCCAGGATAAAATATTTTGACTTAGAAAGAGCATTGTCAGAACAGAAGTTGTGTTTTGTGTTACTAAATGTCAGTACATTATCTGAATATTGTAAATCTCAGTGAACTTGTCATGAGGAGAATTTGTTCCTACAGCCACAGTATGGAAAAAGGGGACTTTTAAAATATAAATTTAAAAATGCAAGTTTTATTTTAGATGACAAATTTTAAAATATGACTGCCATTTTTTTTCATATAGCTACATTTCTTATGTCTCCCTGGAAATCCTTCTGTAACCTACGCACAATTGACGTTTATGTGCTTGACTCWGAAGATTTACTCATGTTAAATTCAGAACTGCAGATATAATTTAAGAAACTCCTTGGAAAATGCAGGCCTGAGGGTTAATCATTATTTTTGTCAGATGATCTGAGATGTAAATGTGCCTTTTAATTTTTTTTTTAACCTATTTACACTTTTTTGGAGTTTCTGAAAAAAAAGTCCATCATTATCTTCAATAATAATTTGCAGTCTTTTGTGACATTTGCAGTCATTTATGACATTTTGATTTGTTGTTACATTCCTTTCCTATAAGGAGTATTTGATTTTTTTCCCAGTAGTTCAGTACCAAATCTCATAGTCTGACTTTTTGTTTATGTTTCCTTTAGCAATCCACTTCAGCTATGGAATTGAGTTTTATTAGTGAAAGACTTGTTCTAAAACAGAGAATACTTCGGCTACACTTGTATTGTGGTGTTTGAGGGTTGACAGAAATATGATTTCAAAATAGAAATGCAGAGTGCATGGAAAAAGTAGTTTCTCATCTGAAAAACAGAAGTACTTTGCCAATCTGAGTTAAAATCTTAGTGTGTATCACTGCATGTTTCCCCCAAATGCCTCCACAGTCTGCCTTTCTCGCTTGGGTGCTGTGTGTGTATTTTACAGTCTAGAAAAGCCCTTTTTAGGATTGGCCTACAGACTCAGCTTCCTGACATTTATGAGTTGTGATCTTTTAATTTCTGTCTTAGGAGATTTCTGACTGAATGCAGCAGCACAGCCTGTTCTGTGAAGCACYGCCAGTTGAAGCTGACTTCAGGCGTGGTGCTGTGACTGCAAAGTCCTCCTATCCTCGCCACTTAGTCCTGCAGCCCTCTGCTCTACCATCAGGTTACGTGTGCAGAAATCCCCGTGTCAGAGGGACTGCAGTCTTCGGTTCGTCTGATTGCTGAATTTACTGTAGAGAAACGTCAGCAATTCTTTCTGGTCACACAATGTGATCTCATTTTAAAATGATTAATATTATGAAAAAAAAAAAAAAAAA
>NW_020454139.1:887532-921724 GCF_003342845.1 Nothoprocta perdicaria | reverse complement strand
AATTAATCTGTATTTGTAGCATGTATTTTATTCGATGTATTCTTATGAATTGTGAATACATGCAGAGTGTACTTAGGGTACCCAGCTTTTATACTCTGCTTTACCTCTGTCAGTTTCAGAGTGTTTTAAAATGAAGTCAGTTCCAGGTAGAAAGAGAGGGAATGTTACTTGCCACACATCATACCACAAGCCTGTGGCATGTTAAACTAATGTATTAACCAAATAAATCTTACGCATTGTAAGAACATCTTTGATAGTGGTGGACTGTGACAAGCATTACCCTTTATGGGGCTGAGGATAAAATAAATAGGCTGACACCCTTTAGTATTGTCTGTGTGTGTGTGTGTGTGTGTGTGTGTGTGTGCTATTTCCATGCTGCTGGAAAACTCAGCTTGGGAATTACTCTGCAGGGAAACATGTGGAAGATTTTCTGAATCCACTAAAAAAATGTGATTTAGTTAAACCATGATAAAACTGTTTGTGAATGTACTTGATCAGAAATAAAATGGCCTTAATTACTTTGCCGGTTTAATTTCCTTTGGCAGGCCAAGCTGTGTTCTCCCATCTCAGTGCTGTTCATTCACATGGCTGAACAGGATCCTGAACACATTCCCTTCTTTTTTTATATATATTTTCTCTTTCAGTATGCACACCCTGAAAGAGAAAATAAAGATTTTCTACAGGTTCTCTATAGAGACACGCAGTCTGCTATCCCAGTTATATGGGAACTTGAGGGAGGAACAGAGATCCCCTCTCAGCTTGCGCATATGATGTTGCCCAGAACTTTCATGAATTTTTAAATGTAGCATTTATTTAAGCGGCAGGGAATAGTGTATTTATACAAGACGTGAGGTTGCACCTGTGTTTCATCTGAGGGCGAAACAGAGCTTCCCCTGTTCTGGGTACTTAGGTGGCTTACCCGAAGGTAGCCTTGATCTTCCGCTTTTGTGTGTGAGATGCAGGAAAACTAGCAGTGACTGAAGTTGCTCGGAATAGTGCTGTGCCAGGAAGGGAGTGTTTGTAGTATCGGCCCTCAAGTTTGTAAAGCTCTAAATAAATGCACGGCACTATATAAATATTTCTCCGTAGTGGTCATTATCAATTGACTCTTGTTGCTTTTCAAGTGTTGCTATAAACATCCCTGGACGTGGTGAGGGGCCTTGGGAACAAGCTCGAGGAACCGATCCGAGGGAGCAAAGATGCGTCTCCCRCCGGCTGCCTGTGCTCATGGCGTTCCTGGGAATGCTGCTGCTGGTGGCAGCGGTGGCAGAGGGAAGCAAGGTTCATCTCCCAGGTGTTCCACTTGGTGTCCCAGAGAAAACTGGGGCATGTTTATCTTGGCTGGGCTGGTTTTGGAGCAGTAAATGGCGAGCGCAGGAAGGCGTCGAGGCCCTTCCTGGTGGTGGTGGTGGTGGAGGTGGCGACGWGAACTGCCATGGCGTTTGGATGGGTGGGCGTGAGGCACCGAAACACTTATTTCTGTTTACAGGATGAAAATATGTACTATTTAGCTATGTGTACAGCCTTAAGTGGAGCTCTAGGATGAGGAGACCTAAAAATTTGGAGATTATAGGCCCAGATGAAAAAAGTCTTCAGGGAAGTTTCTTTGACTGGTGTGAGGCAGCATGTAATGGCAAACCAGAGTGGAAAGAGCAGTAGTATCTTCTGGACAGAAGAGGTAACGAGGATTTGTAAGTGTAGACAAGTAACTAGTATCTTGCAGACATGGAGATTTTCCATCTGATCACTGAAATAAATCATACCATTTAATTGGTTTAAATCAGGCTTCTGCACAGTGGAGTTTTTTTCTACCCTGTTGAGAGTGGAAGAAGGAGCACCCCATTACAGTACAGAAGTGATAAAAATGCCTGCAACAGCCTGTCATAAGGTAAAACAATTTTACCTCTCTAATTCGGAGATGTGATATACAAAAGACTTCTTTCCCATGATGGTGTGTGTCCCATACAATCACATTTAGTGATTCAGGTGGGATAGTTCTTTAGTTGTGTCTCCTTCATTTTGTGAAGCAGGTATATTTGTACTTACCAGGTGGGAAACATTCTTGTTGCAAACCCTGCTGTGAGGTTAAATTAAATACAAATAAATAAATCTCAAAAATGTATTTATATTTGGAATGAGAAAGAGTAGCAATACCGCTCTATGTGGGCACTACATTGTGAACAGCTACTTAATTTCAGGAAACAGTCTAATGAATACAACACTTTGGAAATTAGTTGCCCATTCCATTAATTGTTTATTTGCAAATGAAAAGAGCTAGTCAAGCAGAGACACTGTTTGGTTTCTGGAAATTGCTCCACCAAACTATCTCCAGATGTTGGGGGAGGTGGGGAAAGAAGAAACTTCATCCACATTTTAATATGTGGAACTTTTGTAGCATGTTCACGATTCATGATCTGCTTTTGGATGCCGCTTTTGTTTTGTCTCCAGTGTACAAAGTCTTTTTTTTTTCCCCCCACTTTTGTCCAAGAAACTCAATTTTGTAGTATAAGGAATCTTCAATGATATCTTATGCTGAGTGTGAAGTACCTGGCTGAAGAGGAAAAACTGTTTTAATATTTTCAGTTTAAATAATGCAAAATTTGCATTTTTCTTCTTTAAGAAATCATTCCAAATCCCATTTGCATGTTACTATATAGTTATTAAGTCGAAGGATAAATGGTAAACATTTTATAAAAAATGGGACAGATTAAAGTTGTGAAAAATACTGATTTTTTGTGAAAGTCTCCGTAGTAAATGTGTTTCTGGAGTGCTAGCTTGCTTTGAGATGCTCTTTTTCCGACTTGTTACACAAAAGACTGCATTCTAACAAGCAACAGATTTTGTCCTGAATCTGCGTAGGATATCGAAGAAGAAGTCTGTGTTTTGTTTTCGACGTTTCCATTCTTCTTTCTTTTTTTCAAAGCTGAAGTTGTCTGGACTCTGTGCATAGATATTTAGCATTGTTTGAATGCTCTTTTAGCTGAGCAATAGCTTGCTTCTTATACCCTTTACTCTTCCCAAAAGAAGGAATAAGGCCCCTATCCTTTTTTTTTTTTCCCTCCTAAAAGACTTTGGGAAACTCATTTCTGAGTGATAACCGGCCAAAAACAACACTGGATTTGTGTTCAGGGTTGAATTGTACATGTCTGTTAAAAAAGGCAACTGTGCCACAGTTCACTTTACAGTTATTTTCCAGATTATTCAAAATACTTGAGCATTAGAAGAATCTGTCTAGTCCCACAGGAAAAACTGTCCAATAAGCCTCTCCCTTCATCTGAGGGTCATAGAGGAAACCCTGGCTAGACGTTTTGGTGACTAATTTAAAATATCTGGCAAGACGATTGATAGCACCCTTCCTTTGTGTTGTGACAAATATATTTCGACTGCAGTTTATTAACATAATCCAACACAACCACAGACATATTGAATGTATTATAGCATAGAATTAGAAACATTTTTTTTGCACATCACAGTCTCTACTCTCTCTCTTTTTTGACAAGGATCTGGATAATTGCCTCAACAAATGAACTGCTGTGTTCAGTCTGTTTCTATAATTTCATAAATTGTTTTCCATGCTAAAACTAAGCAAGCTTTTACTGAGTAAGTATAAAGAACCACAGTGTAATTACAGGAGCAGTATTATTAAAAAGTGTGACAGAAACGGCAGTTTAACAGACAGCTACTTTTTCTTTGCTTTATTACAACAAATTAAGTATCTCACTGAGTGCTAGTTAGTGAGCAACAGTGTCTTCTGCCTCTCTCTCTCTCGATGTCTCCCGCTCTGTCATGCACAGATGAATGCATGTACACTCATATCTCGGAGAATCTTCTTATCACAGAAGATTACCACAGAAGCTSTTTTGTAAATTACTGCCCAAGATTCCTACTGCTCCTGGAAATGATATTTCAAATTAAATAAAAAAGTTCTTTTGCCTTGCAATTTGATAAATTGAATATTTAGCTCTTGCATCTCTTTCTTTATCTGAATGGAGAGCTTCCATTTATTGATGAGGGAATTAGACTTATTGCCATTGCGTGAATGGAAAACACGCTGCACAGAAAGCCATTATCTTACCCAACACTCAGAACGTAGTGAATGACGAGGCTAAGAATGAAAACCAAATTTGTTGTCTTAATCATTGAGCAACATTGCCTTCAATCAATGTGGTCTTGATCCAGAGCTCACTGAAATCAATGGAGTAAAAGTTTTTGACAAGGGCCTGAAGGGCCTGTATGTAATATAAATTCCTGCTTTAGGGAGTATTTTTTTTTTCTCCTAACTATGTGGTTACTTAATCTTGTATTACTCAAGTGCAGTTTTTCGATGCTCTACTTTCACAGAGAGCAATTGAAATCAAGCATCAACACTGATAAAACTTGGAAGTAATATGAGGGAATAACTTCCTTAGTCCAATGGCTTCTGGCCATTCCATTTGTTTTCAAATGAACCACCATATTACATAAGAAATAGCCAAGCATTCTTAGTCCACTCATTGTCTTTGAAAAGATACAGTATATTTTAAATCCTTGGACTGTTTCTGTTTAGATTTTCCAAGGCCACATAGTCTTGGCTACGTAACTTCGGCTTTTGTTAGTCCTAAACCAGCAAAAGTATGGAGAGTTAGTCTCCAAATATCAAACTGTGACTCAGATTTAGTGCTAGGTAGGGGATCATTACCTTTAATGACGTCCTCAGTCACTATCTAGCCATCAGTTGTAAATATTAAGGTCTTGGCTAGTGTGGACAACAGTAAATGAAAGGCTAGCATCCATCATTTAGTCCTGAGTTTGTAAAGTGTGTGCACATTAAAGTTATGGGTTTTATGAAGTTATCTTTACTAAAGAAGGAAAGAAATAGATTATTTTTTTCTTTTTTTTTTTAATATTTAGCTATAATGAAGATTTTTAATTTTTTTTTTTAAAGATCTCAGATTTTGGACATAGTTCAAATTACAAAGATGATTGCAAATGTTATGACTTTTTAACTTTTTTATTTACTGTCCTAGGTGTATCTAGGTTTTTAAGAGATTAATTAAATTCCTGCAGGACCTGAGGTTGTTATGAAACATAAAAGGCCATTCCATTTATGTTTTGTAGTTGTTAAATGCATCAGAGAACCAAGGTAAATGAAATTAACTGTACTACTTAATGAACTGAACCATGATGATTCTTTGTAGTTAGTTACTTAACAAAAATGGCTGTATAAAAATTTACCATGATTTATGTTCTGACCAGTAGTGATGATGAGTAATCTAACTGCATCTAAGAGCATGGAATCTGATTACAGATCTGTGAAAACCTAAATCTTGGTTGTGGTGCATGATACTGATTGGCTCAGTGGTATTGGTGAATTTTGGCCACAGTACCAAAGAGCTTTTTCCACATGTTGTTGCTACAAAGGAGTCAAAGTATTTTTAAACTTTTTTTCTTTTTTCCTTTGGAGGGAAAGAATATAAGTATCTTTTATAAATGTCTATAAATCTCTGTCTAATGCACTATGCCATTTCAAATCTGATTTTAGTGTCTCTAATCCTTCAGTCTTTTTTTGAACAGTGCTCAGAAGTACATAAGAATACCTAAACTTGCCATGTGCAGAACAGAACCTGTAAAATTTCCTGTGTTTAGATAACTTATTTCAGCATTCTTCTTAGACTAAGTTCCGTGTGTTCTTAGATGTGCTGTAATTCTGAGTCCTAAGCATGTGTGTTGGTTTGGCATAAATGGATTTTTCCAGAGTTCTCAAAAAAMTGAAAATCAAAATTTGAAATACCTGTATCAGGTAGGTAGTTGAGGAAACAGCAGTACTAGAAAGGCTGCATTTCCCTTAAATTTGTTCCTAGGACTGAGGTTTATTACAGAGCTCTTGTCTACCCCCAAGCCTCGCCACCAATCCCTGCTGCTGCAGTCTTGTAACTCCAGGCTACCTTGGCTTGGCTGAGCAAGAGGTGTTTTGTCACTAGGCTGGAGCTGCTCACTGACCCGCTGGCTGCTACTCCTTCCTTATTAAGTAAGTGTAAAGGAATGCCCCGGCCGTTAAGAACCTCACAGGCCAAAACAAAAGGTTTCTGGGACCTCCTGCAGCTTCTGGGTCATGCTTTGTGGGACTGTGTTGTAAGAACTGAATGTCTTTGCAAAGTCTGCCTTTCTGTCAGAGTTGGTTGACATACAGCCATAGGTTCAAAAGTTGGGGCAGGGTTAAAGGAGGTAAGGACATAAATACTGCACGCAGACAATAGACACTAGACAATAAATATTGTTTCCTTTGGAAACATAATCAAATATATTGGCAAGACTTTATTATTATTATTATTATTATTATTATTATTATTATTACTACTACTACTACTATTATTTTCCCCTCAGATCACATGAATTAATCTCATTAAGTTATTTCATTTAGTGGGACAAATTCTTTTCTTTTTTTCATCAGACCCTGGGCACAAATGGGAATGCCATTATGGCTTTCTCTTCTGTTATCTCCCTCTTTCCCTCTTTTTATCTCCCTCCTTCTCTCCTTCCCTCCATCCTTCTTTCCTTCCCTCCTTCCTACACTATTCCTCTCCTTTCTGCCTTCTTTTCTTCATGGTTCCTTCCTTACATCATTCTTTCCTGCCTCCATCCATCCATCCATCCATCCATCCATCCATCCATCCATCCATCCATCCATTTCCACCTATTCATTCTGTTTCTGTCCGTATACTCCCTTAATGAGATTGGGATAGATTTGCAGCTTCTCCTTGTGCTCATTAGATACTTGTGAAGTCACTTGTGAGTTTGTGAAGCTCAGTAACTTCCAAAAGCATCTCAAGTATTTAAAGAAAAAAGGAAACAGGGAAACAGCCTTGCATATACAAGGTTTGTATATACAAACCTCATTTGAGACCATGCCTAACTGGATAAAAGAAGAAGGAAAAAAAAAGCATGATAAAAATCACACAAGGGGCAATTTTATTTTGGGAGGATGATGTTGAAGTTACTCATCTGCTGGGAGGCCTTAAATTCTATTGAATTTGGATGCTGACGTTAATGGATAATTTACAGAGCTACTAAAGTTATATGTTTCTTTTAGTAGCATTTAATACTGTTACTATCTAATAACTATTAGGACTGTCCTACTCAGTAATTAGGTGAGTAGGATGCTTTCTGAGATGCTTGTTCTGCTTGTGTCCTGGGAAGCATCTGCTTTTCATCTTTGTAGTCCTTTAAGATTTTATTGGGGTGGAGCCATTGTTTAAAATAAAAGGGGGAAGAATTTTTAAATATGAGAAGAAAAATATTACCATATATGCTTACATCTGAAAGGTGTATTTTAAACTACAATAGCAGCTGGTTTAAAAGATAAAATGAAAAGATAATATGATGTGTAGGGATACTAATCTGTAGGGATATGCTAATATAAGATCCCTGAAAGCTTCAAATTATTGATTTTACAGGAGAAATACCTAAATCCTTTATGCTATTTAGTGGAAAATGATTTGGATCTTCCTTCTTTCCTCTTCTTCCTCCATGCACACTCTCCAGGTTTCTGATGTTTCTCAACTTCGTGAGTCCTACCCCTCATCGACCCTTCCTTCAAAGCCTAGCAGGTGTCACCTGCCACCATGCATTTTTTTTTTTTTTAACCAACCAAATCCTAGCAATGTCATTTTCTCCAAATATGAGAAGAACAAGTCCAGCCTGGGAAGAGAACCCAGTGGAGACAAAGAAAGGTCCTTGGGTGGCCCATGAGCATCCCCACATCTCCACTGTCACCCATGGTCCCACCCACTTTCCTCTGATCACAGCTGAAATCTCACACTTTTCCCAAAGCTTGTAACAAAAGCAGAACTGCATTGGCATGGGGACAGGGGTAAAGATTGGAAGAAGAGCAGACAGAGAAAGGGGCTCGATGTCACTACGTTGGACTTCTCTCCCCCATATGCATGGTTGCTCTCCTGCCCTCTCCTAATTATAAACCCAGTTCTAAGGATTTTCTCCTAGCCTATTATTTCTATTTTAAAATTGGAGAAATTGAGGATATGAGATACTAAGTCACTCAGAAAGGGACAGAACTAGAAACATCAGCTTCATCCAGTCATGCGAGGATCTGTAGTCTTGAGTCTTGACATCAGCAATGTTTCTGTTTTTCTAGTCACTGAAACTTGTAATTGATTTTTTTGACCAGGGTGAACTGTGTATAAGTAGTGAGAACAAAATGTATTTTTCCCCACAAGTACAGTGATCACACAGCACTTGTGATCTTGTGTTGCTGGAGGGAAGTATCTGCTCAGGTGCTAGAAGTGATGTAGCCACATGGGTGTGGAGCCCTGTTGGGCTTGACCCATCCTGAGAAGCACAGAGATTTCTGCATCGCATTCTCCTGAGTGTGACAGGCATCAATGGCCCCTTCCTACTCATGCCAGACTGGGAAGCAATACTTTCATTCTGAGCAGTGCGAGAACCCCACACTCAAGTTCACTGTCATGGCCTTGAGCTAAGAGTTCCTCTCTGACAACGTACTTGAATAACACTAGCTACTAACATATAGTCCAGCAGAGAAAAAAAAATACATATTTTTTAAATCTAAAGCACACCCAGAAGTACCTATTTCTTGCTGTTTTATGAGAGTTCCTTTTTTTTCAATTTGAAAAGGATTTACATTTTTTTAAAGACATTTTTCTAAATTTTGCTTTGAATACAAATCATGTCATGTAGCTTTGCCAAAATAAACTTGGCAACTTACATTTTCTTTCCTTTTTTTTTTTTAGTGTTGGCATGTAATGAATATTAATGGAGCATCACTTCCTGGTTTTTGGTGTGATACTTTCTTCATGTAAATACTGCTTTTTGAAATAGTAAAATCCAACATGAAGTTCAAAGTCTTCAATTAAATTTAGATGAGTTGATAAAGAATCTCCCTTTTCTGTTTTGTAAGAACTTGAGCGTTTTTCTATCTTGATAGTAATTGTTAGTATCTTTTAGAAAAGTAAGATAAAGTAGTTTTATCAGTTAACTCTATTCTCAGTTGCTTAATACGTCTTGTTCCTCTCTGCCTGCATTAAAGCTCTTGAAGTTAAAGATTTTTTTTAAACTCAAGTTTTGAGGATCTTTTTGCAGCAAGCCTGTTTTCAGCAATCACATCATAATAGGAGAATTGAATCAGTCTGGATAAAGTGGAACTGACCTGAATTTGATCCTCAAATTCAAACCAACCACAAGTATTCTTGTGCTTTACATTTTTTTGGTTTTAGAAATTATTATCGCACACCTCTGCACCATCTGGCTTTTCCAAGGAGTAGAAAGAGACTTATCAACATACTGTAACAGGGTCTCATTTTGTGGTGTGTCTGGCATAGTTGTTACCAGAAGATTCTGGAAAACTCACCAGAAAGGCTGTTTTTATGCCATTTCCAGACCAGTTTTCACACCAAAGAGGATTAGGTGGTAAGTGGAGTGGAGAAAGGATCTGTGCTTGTGGTTGCATTTTGGTTCTACCAATCACTAATTTGTGTTAAGCTAAATGTTCCTTTTAATTATGACCCGGTCGAGCCCTCACAGAAAAAAAAAAAAAAAAAAATGAAAAAAGGCTCCCATTTGTCTCATTGTGACTTGAACTTTTCATCGTGGAAATCTACTGGCTGTAATGAGGTGACACATGAGTTTCTTGGAGCTGATTCTCGCCCTCTCCGTATGTGCTTGCTTGTTTAATGCTTGTGTCGTCCATCACGTAGACCCCGAGGTCTAGACTGAGGAACCCACCCCATCTGGCCCGGGCTTTCGTCCCGCCGGAGGGAAGAGCTGCAGCAGGGCTGAGTGTGCGGATTTAACTCTTCCCATGCACAGGCAGGCATTTTCTGCCACRGATGATGTGATGTGTGTGTCTGTGTGAGGATTTGGGTGAAAGGGGGCATTTCTAAGAACGGAAACAGTGATGGTGGTGATGGCAGCTCAGGGCTGAGGCTGATCCTGGTCAATGAGGAGATACCAGACCTAGGAGAAACAGAGAATGAAGAGTAACACCAGTTCTCTGATATACATATGTATCATATCTCCTATACATATGTAAAATAAGACAGGTTCAAGCATCCTGTGCAGGCCCTCTGCCATGCTGAGGGTGAAATACGAACAGGCAGACCTTGATCCCATCCAGTAGTCCGTGGAGCAGATAGCTTTGCGCTTTGCTCTCTTTGGCTGCTCTATTTGACATCTGCTAGAAATCAGGTACAAATCGCATCCCTATATAATAATCTTCTCAATTTTATAATTTATGGGGAGGGAGACTGTTGCTGAGAGATGCTCAGGTTGCTACGTTATGTCTTTTTTTTCATAAAGCTGTTCCATGACAGGCTTGTTCTTCAGTCAGCAAAACTGGACAACACTGTCATTGATTGCAATGGTAAGAGGCTCTTRGCCACTGTCAGTTTTGCACATATTGAGCCATTCACTTTGTATCAGTCCAGTCTGCTTTTCCACAAATGTGCACATTATATGTATTTTTTAAAATGCTGTAGAGCATTTACATATTAAACTGTATCCAAAGCAAGTACTGTCCTTTAACTTAACTGCTGGGTGCTATGGCAGGAAAAAATACAGGGCTTAGCACCAGCACAGTGTGTGGACATAAGTATACATAAGTACACATGCTGGATTAGAGCCTGCAGACTGGTCTTTGCATAGAGAGTGAGAGCATTCCTATTTGCAGAGCCTGCGCTTAGCACTTTATGTACTGAGCAGCAGTAGGATTACTGCAGCTGATGCTAGACTTAGTGCGATCTAACACAAGTTTGGCAAAAGGCTAAATGAAAGAAATTTTAAACATGCACTGACTATTGTATTCTTCAAGATAAAGTTGGGAGAGACCTTGTAAAAGAAGCTTGGAATGCACTAAATGCATGCAGTTCACTGCTTTTCCTCTGAAAATGTTCCCTGCCTGATTTTCAGAAGTGCCAAGCACCAGCAGCTAAAAATGTGCAGTGAAGATTGCATAAATCTGACATATAGACAGGCTGTATGTTTTTTTCCTAAGTTATTAAGATAAGTTAGAAGAAAAATAGGCTCAAATGCAGTAGAAGTCACTGTTAATTATAAGCAGCAAATTAGTATACCTTCTTGCACTGGGTCATCCTAATTATTACTGGGACATCTGCTTTAGCTGCTGTCATCCTCTGCTGACATGTGTGTGTCTAAGTGGATGAGCTTAATGTAGGACAACAGCTTATTTTCCTAAAAATCTGTATTAGAAATCATTCCTCATTATTTGGCTGCCTTTGCCTACAGTTTCTACAGAAGCATGAAAGTTTGAAGGGCCCCAAAATATGGCTTTCCTTATTTGAGCCCTGAGATAAAAAGACAGGTTTTTGCAGGGAAGCCTTAACTGCCATTGCCTTATCTATCCTTGATTTGTGGATAAATAAGATTTTGGAGTCCAGAACTATTTTTTACTATGAATTTCAAGATATAAATTTGCACACAGTAGTGTGAGCAAATGGGACAGTATTGATTTCGGATCTGTTACTGCTAAATAAAACCAAAAGCAAGGGAAAACACAAACAAAACCAAATTGTGTTGTTAGACCTCTGGTTTTCTCTCAGACGTACGCTGTCAGCTGAGTTCTCCTTGACTGATTTTAAATAAATGTTTGTGAAACTAAGCTATTATAAGATAAAAGATTAGGAGAAAAATAATTCTGTATTTAAACACTRATGTTCCTGTTTGTCCATATGAAAATGCTTTCCCAGTGAGTCACCTGTTGTTTTTTTCCCCCCTTAAATGCAAAACCAGAAGAGGGCATATTGGTCTTTCGAAAGCAATTTGGCAGTCATTTGGCCTAATTCAGCTACAATTACAGTGAACTATGCAAAAGACCACTTTTAAATTCACAGGGTCAGGACAGAGGAATGTAACAGCTCTTGAATCCCCAGCTAAAGATGCTGCTTAGAGAGAAATGACTATGACAAAGGCTGTGTTAATTGGCTGGCTACAAATGTCTAAACAACTAGCTGTTTGATTACACTGAAGTTTTAATCTCAGGATATAGTACGAATGAATGCACACTGTGTTCACCTATAGAAATGAGCGCTGCACTTGGAACTTTCTCTCCTAACACAGCAATCAATAAATATGCAGGTSTAACATGAGAGGCAATAATATTTTAAGGACTATAACACATGTAAAAATCAGTGCTACCGTGCTGCAAGCTTCACATGTTTTGTTGATCTTCTCCCCAGTGCTGTGCTTGAAATGCCTTGCTCCACGGGGACTGCATCTTATATTCTAACTAGATAAAGAGTGTTCAGACAGCCGTCAGTTAGCAAATAAACAGCAAGGAAAGAAACGGTCTCTAAAGGATTGTTTTGCATTTTCCCTCCAGTACTGCCCCCTCTCAGCCTCCCTCCCCTGCCCATATAGTTCACTGCGGAGTAGGGGTTGGTGTCTCGAGGGGGTGACAGTGGGGACCCACGTCTCACCCCACAGGTGCAGGGCACCCCTGGATGCCACCAGTGCTGAGGTGCTCCTTGGTCCCTCAGCTTAGGGGTATCCAATGTCCCCTGAAGCAGAAATRGCTTTATAAATCAACCTCCCAAACAGGGTTTGACATTTGCGATTTGGGCCACTGGATTCCTTTCATTTAAGGGGTTGTGTTAGCATTTTTTAAGAGTTACAAAAAGCCAACAAAATCAACTCTAGCATCACTGTCAACGCTTTGCATTTTGCTTTTACATTGTCACAAAGGAGGAGAACTCATGACATTCCGAAGAAGATGCCCTCAACTCGAGGCATCTGGGTTCTGATTTTCTTTGCTTTCTGTCCATGTATCACCAAATATTGTGTACCACCATAACACTRTGATTGTAAGGAGGAGCAAAGAAGAAGGAAGGTGGTCAATACTGGGTTCCAAAGCAACACATGCATATAGCAAAGTCCTGTATGCAGAGTGCTGTTAGGAGTCATTAGAAGGAATTTTTCTCGAATGAAGTCTTGAATGAAAATGAGCACAAAAAGCTTGGAAGGGTTCAATAAACAGAAATTGAGGACCATCATGGGTGATCTGGAGTGCTTTTGTTGTATAAAACCGTTAAACCCTATTTCCTTACATATATTTGTTTTGCATCCATTTAGTGTAACYGATTGGAGTACCTTTAATTTTTAGTTATAATTAAAAAAAAWKSMWTTTTTTTTTTAATGTGCCATTATACGAACTACAAACTGGAGCAATAACTTTTCTAGGGCAGGTTAGAGTTTCTGTGAATCCTGGCGAATTAAAAGAAGGTGGTAATTGTGGAGGAATACAGCAGCCCAGTTGCTGTTACTCACTGCAGAGTTACTGTTTCTGTCATTCAGAGATATGACTAGATCTTATGCTTTGTACCCAGGAAAGCGCATTAGTCTCCGATACATTTTCTCTTCTTTGTCCTCATACCACTTCTGAAGTCTGGAAAATCTGTAAGTTGTAGGAGACATACACATTGGGAAATGCAGACCCAGCTTCTGCCCACCCCGAAACAGACAGAAACCACTGTGACAAGGTTGTTGCCTTAATTAGGAGGCAAAGTAATGAAGGTAATTTCAGAGGATGAGCTTGTGTTACCTCCCATATGCTTTCAATAGAGACTTGCTGACTAAGCACATACTTATTGCATCAGCCAGAGCCATAAGTGATACAGCATTTATCTTCTATTCTGTGAAAATGAATTTTTTTACAGTGAGGAATGTTTATGCTTTTAGAGCTGCTGGCGCACATATTTCTCGCTCCCCCTCGATCTCTCTTCTAGCATTTTGTAGAATTCATTTTCTCATAGGAATAAGTAAAACACTTAAAACGCACATGCACTTTAAGTGCAGTGCCCTTTGTTAGTAGTACTGATGTAGCCCCCTTCCTCAGTCTCATTTTCATCCTGTTCCAAAATCTCTGATTTAAATGGAAAGCAGTAATTTCAAGTTTAGTCAAACCCASCTTATTTTTTTTTTTCCCCCAATGAGAAAAAATGGGAAAAAACAGGAGAAAAAAAAATCAGTCACATTGAAATGATTAACAATTCATACATAAAAGAGTAATTTCATTGCTAAGAGGCAACCATCTCCAGAGAAGGTGATGACATCTGTGAGCAAGCTAGTACCTAGGAATGAAGGAAAAGAAAATTCTAAACTCATGTAAGATTTCAAGTGTTGTAATGATGTCCCCCTGGAAAGTATGTTTCCAGGTCTCATAAGAAGGGCCTTGCYATCACTGCTCTTACACAGTTTTCATCAAGCCATTGACTTGACCAGCCAGTGGTGACTCTGGTAGGAATCAATGACATTAATTTCCACTATTTCWCTCTAATGTCAACTTCTTGCGTTTAGGATTGAAGCCTGTGAACTTAGTGATTTTGCTTGTGACTCTTTTGAACTGTAAGCATGCAATCCTGTAGTAAAGGATCCAGCAAAAACTGGAAAAGTCTTCTGTGTTGCACTTAGAGCATATAGTGATTTAATTATATATTGAATTGTGTGAGAAGATTTTTTTCTCCCTTTACGAAGCAGAGCCTCTATGAGAGTTTATGTAAACAATGGGGTTACAAGTACTTGCAGAATCAAGTGGTATCATGATAAGCATTCTTAAAAACTGGTGTACAGCATAAAAGACTTGAAAATATTTTTATGGGCCCTCACTTGTCTGGTACTTTGTTGTTTCTTCCTTTTTTTTTTCCCAATTAACATATACCTCTGCCTTGTAGTTATATTAAAGATAAATATTTTCCCTACATGCGACACTGAAAATGGATTACACTTTGATTTCACTCCCTCTCAGATTAAATTAAATTCATCTTCGGATACACTTCAAACATGCTCTGCCAGACACTGCATGTCTTATCTGAGTTGGACATTGTATGTTATAAATCTATGCGACCGAAATAGTACTGCCCTTAAATATGCATAATAATGATTTAATGAGACATAAATTTGAAGATCAAAACTATTTAAATTTGAAGGTTGTGCAGAGGAAGAGGCCTGGAAGGAAAAAAAAAATCAGAGCTCATACATGATATAGTGGAATAGAAACTCCATCTATGTACCAGTAGGGGCAGATTTTTTCTGTAGATTAGGGAAGAAAAAAGAAAGAAGAATGAAAAGAACAGGCTGATAAAGCTTGTGCTTTAGTTTATGAAGGCAAATAAGTTTATGTATATTATATTATTTTATATTATGTAGTATTTTGTATATTTGAGTTCTTGAGTATAGCTAAAGGACAACTTCCCATGAAATAATGCATTCCTTTAGAATTGCTGTAGATTTTCATATTTTTTAAAACCTTTCTATTGTAACCTACATCAAAAGGGCAGCTATGGTTCTTGTGTCTGACTATACATATGCATTATAAAAAAAAGTGAGTCTACTGTAATTACCAGTTTGCAGAGCGAATTCCTGCAGGGTTTGTACTCTCCCCATTAGTAAAAGAGATAAGTTGAAATGTATTAAAATTTCACTGTACAACTGGGAGTTTTTGTTCACAGTAAATGTGTTAATGTTTCTTCATTGCTTGACTGTTTGTGTTTAAATTTAGGCAGTGTGCCCAACAGGGACAAAATTATAGGATAAAGCTATGTATAAAAGAAAATCCTTATGAGAAAACCAATAACATTTTTTTCTTTTTTTTTTTCTTTTCTTTCTTCTCTCTCTCCTTTCTCTGTTTCTCTTTTTTAATAAGTGGCTATATATAATAATGCTCTCTAGCCACGAAAAAAAAATTATTTCATACTTAACTGGAATTCTTAGTATATACATTTGTAGAATATTTTGTAAAATTCTCATTGTTTTATTTTCTGAAAATGCTGAAGAAGCAATTTTTTAGAAAAATGCATAGATAAAAGAGAAATCCCCTGAATAAAAGAGCAAATGCAATTCTGCGGAGGTGGTATAAAAAGAAAAATATTCACCTGTTAATCAAGCAGTTTGGAGGAATATACCTCCAAATATACAAGGGACCACTTGGTCCCTTGTTCATATTTGTTTACAAATACAAGTTTTGTGGTAAGCAGAAAATTGGCCTGTAGGAACACTGAGAACTGAGTCTTTGGTTAATTTAAGTAACATAGTACTGTTTCATGTTATAATTTTAAAATACGGTGTATGATACAGTGTTGATTTCGGCCAGAGGAAAAAAAAAAAGATTATATATCTCTACATACAAATATATTCAAACTGTGTATATATTCCAACCTGTCTGGCAAGCTTTAATTCATTGCACTTATTTTCAAAACAATAGAACCTTTCATAATAACTTTTTCATGTAACTTCTGAAAACCTGTTATTTATCTTCACGGGCTGGAATGCAGTACAATGCAGTCTAAATCCATGTCTTTTCTGTCCAAATCGAAAGCCCATCATTTAGAATCCAGAAAGCAGAAACATCTGAGATATTAAAAAAAAAGCTTGAAAAGCAAAGTCTGCCTGGAAGAGCAGAATAGGCAATAACCAGCATGTTTGTGATATTTCTTAAAGGGAATGTCTACCCAAATAAATAGATAGAACTGCAATTCAAAGTATTGGGATACATTTTACACTGTTGTAATTAAATTTAGCTTATTCTTTTGGAATTTATAAAAAAAAAAAAAAAGAAAAAGAAAATTGATTTTGCAAAATTATTTCCTTTTGACTTTTTTTAAGTGTTTTTTTAAGTGTTTATTTAAAGTAATAGTTATGCATATTTACATGTTTACAGTTGTATTTTCTTTTTTTACTGAACAGACTTTCAATTCCTATGAACCATTTATGAACTATTGAGGTTTTTTTTTTTTTTTATGGATTATTGACCTAGTTCATATAATATGAAAAAAACCTCTTCTGATACATCCCTTTCACATGTATGCTACATGGACAGGCTCGCACAGTGTATTTTTTTTAAAAGATACTGCAGGACCTCCCCATCATTTTGATGCTTTACTTTTAGTTTTACATTTTACGTATCAGCAACTTATTGGTTCACCTATCTTCTTCTAAAAATGGCTATGAGGGAGTAGTAGTTTGTYATGAAAAGCAAAGCTGATGCCGCAGTTCGTGATTTCAGTATACTCTGCTGCATGCAGTTGCCTTCACATTTCTTTTCCTGCAAAGGTGGCAGTAAGGTTTACAGAAAAAACAAACAAAAAAACTGATTATACTTTTAATACCAGTGTCTAACTGGAGGTTTTCATCTTGGGGATCATTTTTATATTTCTTATAAAAATAATAAATTTCCATGCATGGATAGTCTAGAACTGTTGACCCATTTAGCTGCCCGTTGCAGACAGTGCAACAGAAGCAGTTAACGATTACTTTGAGGAGGACCAGATGGCAAAACCAATGCAAGGAGGTTTCCTGGTGAGGGGAAGATGGACCATACCCTTCCTTGGGGTGAGGACCCTTACGTGCAGAGTGCCAGCCCTTTGGAGGGGCATGGATGGAGGAGGGTGCCTAGGGCTTCCTGTGGCCAAGACCACCATCAAGGTGAGCAACACCCCACTGGTCATACTGGCCATGGCCTTGCCGATGCATGGCTCACGGCACTGGTCTCATGTGATCAATCTGCTTTTCATCTTTCAGAAGAAATGACTGCACTTGATAACATTCTCCCAGGCACAGGGAGCCTCATCCTAAAACCAACCGTGTGTTTTTCTTCAAATTTTAAGCAAAGAAGCACTTGTCTGTCTTAATTTTTTCAGAGCAAAGTTGCCTTTTATGTCTGGCAACCTTAGGCTAGTTTCACGTACTACAGAAACAGAGGGTGATATTTGCTCCTGCAGCCTTTGTAGACTATCCCATAGGCAGGACTGCTGAGAGTTGAGCGTGGAGAGTCAGGCTAGAACAAGGCCTACAGGAAGTTTCTGGAAAACAAAACAAAACAAAACAAAACTATTCTATGTTATGTTTGTTTTCTCTAGAAAGGTCTTTGCAAAGTTCCTTCATACAGGTTTCCACTCCTAGAAATATCTAAACTAGAACTGAAGAGTGATTCCCTGCTTGCATGCAACTTAGATTCCAAAGGCCTTTTTTTTCCCTTCTTTTTTTTTTCCTCATTCTCCATTTCATTTACCATCTATCTCTCAAGAGCAGTWGAAAAATTTTTTTTCAAATGCTTAAAGGCTACATTGTCCTCATTCCAGGAAAGAAAAGCTGTTTTATTCTATTAACAGCTTTCTATCTTATTAGCATCCTTCCCTTCATATTGTATTAGTAACTATTTTTGTGAATGCCACAGAGAAATATAACAATATTAGCACCTTTCAAATTGTGTTAGTGAAAATAAATACAAGTAAGAATGCTAATGCTAATATAGCATGACATAAAATTGCTAATAAAACACTGCAGTGCAGTCAACAACTCAGAAGAAATTTGGGTAGCTGAATGGAAGGAAGATGAGAAACCCTAGCATACTGCCTGAATTTTTAAGACCATTGGAATGCAAAGTCTATTCCCATTTACTGTTTTTTTTTAAGCAAGGCATTCTTGGATTTAGAGTTCTTCATGTTAAAAACAGTCATGTATCAATTAAGGCTGTTTTATCCAGGGCCTACACGGTGACCTCGTTGTTGAAAATTATTTTGTTACCAGAATGTATTTGTGTATTTCTTAAGTTGTATACTTAAACAACTAACTAAACTAAAAAAAAAAAAATCTACTAAACTAAAAAAAAAAATATGTGAACTAGCTAAACTAAAAAAAAAAAAAAAACTTAAACAACTAAACTGAAAAAAAAATCTATTTAAATTTTCATGCTAACAGAAGAAATAGTAGTTCTTCTTCTGCCTTAATTAATCTTGTCTCTGAAAATGGTCCACAAAATCGTTACCCTGTTTTCAAAAACTCGGCAAGTGGTCAGGGAGCGGCTACGTCGCTCAGGGACAGACAGCGGATCTGTGGGAGCGGCAAGTTCTGCTGCTCTGCCTTTCTCTGACCAGGGTTTTCCACACACAATTATCCATATAAAAACTATAAATGACTTGAAAACTACTAGCACTGGAATTACGTGGTGGAGATGTTACATCTCTCTGCAGAGAGAGAAATACCTCTGCATGTATAACCTTCATTCTGTGGAATTCATGGCAAGACCTTCCATCTGATTTTCCTCCTTTCTTTCCTTCATACAAAGGTGAATAAATAGCTCAAAGGTTGTTAGGTAAGATGTAGTGATTCCTAGCTATATCTTTTAATTGTCTTTTAATTTTATAGGAGCTTTCTTTTTGTGGGTAGCCTTGGGAAGGAATATATTCTCTTGAAATTAAGTTTATAATGCAATATGCTGTTATTTTCTTGCCTTAAGAGCAGCAAAGGTTTAGAACACTAGGTTTTCTGAAGTTCTTCAAAGCACAGAGAGAGGCAAGCATAAATTAAGCCTTCCTGTTCTTGAAAAACAGTTTTTCCGATTTTTTATGTCCGCAGGCTTAAACAATTAGTCAAATGTAGCCATGGCTTTTAGCATTTGCTTTCTAACACTGTAGCTACAACTGTCTACCAACAATGAATTATGAATATATTTGGTGGCCCACAACATCTGTAGTTATTTTCATGTTGTCAAATGTGCCAGCAATTCGAGTAGGACACAAGTCTGTGGTCTAAGACATAAAAATCAGTCCCAAGGTCTAGCTCTAAATTGAATCCCTGCATGGTTTTATTGCCCAGTGTCCCAGTTGCAGTGTGATCTTCCCACTTAGGTACTGTGGCCAGCTATAAATTACAAGAATTCCTGTATTTCCAAGCTTACTATGTGCAAGTCATCTTGTGTACTTCCCAAATGAGAGTAAGCACATGTTACTACTTTTCATGTTAATTTAAAATAAACTGTTGTATTCTTTATTTGCCAGCTGTTACAAATGGCATGATTTCATTGGGATTCTCATCATTTACACAGCAGAATTTGTGCTGTGGTCTTTGAAGGAAATACTTAATTGATAAAAGAAGAGAGAAAAATCTTTATTGGGTTCTCTGAAGTAGTAAAGAAGGGGAAGTAAGTGATAGATACTTGAAGGGCTGTGTACAGTGCATATAATATGAGCTCTGAAAAAGCATATAAGAAATTATATTCTCTTACGCTTCCCRCTGTATATAAAAGACATCAGTAGATCTTCTGGTTGAGTAAGGTACTTTTTAGCTTGTATTGTAGGAACATGCCCTCCTATCTGTTGGAAGCTCCACAAAGTAGCCAGATAGATTGATTTTCCATTACTGTTATGGCCTGTTCTTATTAATATGTTAATAAAATGTACTTGTTAAATATAATTAAATGCCCCAAACTATGTTAAATGGTCTGGGTGAAGCTTGCAGAAATCAGATCTAACATTTCTTAGTGTTATGCATATAAACTTAGGACATATGTTTCTATATCAGCATATACATGGGACACCTGTTGCTGTTGATTTTACCGTTTCTTCCACTCTGTAAGCTTTTTGGTTTCTTTTTTGTCTGTATTTTCCATCTTGCTTGCAGGGATTTTTAAAGAAAAATTTTATCAGGAAAACTTCTTGTAGTTCTCTCTAAAAATAGTGTACTGTACATAGTGTCTGGTTTTGTAAACCTTTAAAAAATACATTGGAAAGGTAGAATTACATTGGATAGTTTCTGGAATGCCTGGCARTACACTCTCTAAGCATTTTCTAGCTAAAATTTAGCATTGTTCCACCCTTGCATTTTTATGCCTACTTTTTAATGAACTTGAACAATGGTTGCAATGTTCAACGGCTGCATACTCACTCCAGGATCTTTTTATTATCCAGCCCCCATCTCTTTCAGATTAAGAAGTAACAGATGTCCAACCACAGTTGTGCCAACCCACTCAACTACCTACACGTGCACCAATCACGCTACTCTTATCCTCTCTCCGCCTTAAAATCCCTTCATTGGGGAATGGAGCGACCACGTTAAAGTTTTGCATGCACAGATGAATGTATGACAGATTCATCTTCTGCTGCTTGTCAGGGTCACTTCTGAGCCTGGCTGTCACTGATTTCATATTCCTAAATTAAAAGCTATTGGAAAATCGTAGACAGGTGTTGTTAATAATTCAGATACATGTTTTCATTATATAATGTTTGTTGCACTGTGAAGGTCTTTCATGTTAATGTAGGAATACACTATTCTTGGTTTACTGAAGCATCGTCATGATGAGTTACCCTGTTTTTCTTTGTTGGATTCTGCAGTGATGAGAGGTAAATGGCAATGCAAACCACATTGATTCTGGATTAATTGGGTAAAATAAATAAACAAATTTGAAATCAGGACTGCCTTCTAGTTCTGAGATTTTGCATAGCCTCCATCAATAAATTGTGTCTCACAATTTATGTTGCATTTACCCTGAGAGCACCACTTCATTGCTATCACATCTAGTTTTCATTTAGGGAATGCAAGTATCCAGTTTACTAACCAATTTGCCTTGGGTCATACAAGAGCATAGAACAGCCTATGGTTTTTCTCTAGTCCCAAATGAGCATCTTTCAGATTGAACCCTCATCTGCATCGCACAGGTGTAGATACCTGGTTATCAGGTGAGAAGCTCAAACTACAATATCAACGCTCTTTTTTTTTTTTTTTTTGTACCAAAAGAAGATCCAGTTAAGGCCAGGTGGAGTCTTTGGGCCACGCTACTTACTTTTGGAACCTCTCTCACCAATCCATAGTTATTTTATAAAAATACTTAACCATTTTTTAGGACTTTACAAATTGAGTTATTTGAAGTTATTTGAAAAGAAGACATTTTTATGTTTCTGAAAATTTGTGTGAATTTTGGAGAGCTATATTTAAAAAATGAAACACTTGTTAATTATTTAATGCCCTTCAACACTTCATACCTTCAAGACTCTTTAACTTAAAGAGGAGGAAAGGAAACATTAAGCCTCTAAACTTTTTTCCCCTGCTCATAATTTTAAATGGCTAAATGGATCATTTTTGAGTATGTGTAATAAAACTCACTCTTAGACTGAAACACTGTACTTCAGGTTCACGCTGAATCCAATTTTTACAGGCAACCTGCTAACCTCTTTGAAAAAAGTAGGYAGGTTTATAATGTAAATGCTGATCAGCCTTAATAAAGCAACTTCACCAAATGGCACGGTTTCATTTAGTATGTGTACATGCATTATTAGTGTATTACTCCCATAATATATACTGTAAATGATACAACAACAAGACAATATAACAGCAAATGCAACAAACATATGTAACAGTGGTGCAAAGATTTAAAATATGGAGCAAAGTGGTGAACGTGAGCAAACCTTTTATAGTATAATAGGAATACCATTTTATAAGCCTTTTTTTTTCTTTTTGCAGTACAATTAATTACCAAGTTCATTAATTAATGAACATATTAGAGAAAGACACCATTACTGACCGGTGGAGACCTGATATATTACTGAGTCAATAAACTATTGAACATGAAACAGGACCTTTCAGGAGAATTTTTTCCTCATAACCCACAAACACATATATTATTCTTGCACAGTCAGCACTTCTTTGGTGCCCTTATATTTCATATTACTAATTCTTTTAATCATGCATACATACTGCAGTGTTTTATAACCTAGCTAATGAGTAATCGGACAGGTGACATTGGGACTGAGACCCTGAAGTGTCAGGCATAATGCAGCAGTCTTTTTTTTTTCCCCTTTGCAAGGTTTTTTTGAGTAAGAGGTAGTGAAAGAGCAGAAGAGATAGGAAGGAGAGAGGAAGGACTTTTATATCTGAAATTTATCAGAGAAATACAGCTTTTAAGTGAATAGGTGAAATACAGATGGCTTTAGATTGTTATGTGATGCAATTAAAAAAAACTAACCAAAAAAGAAAAAACAAAAAAACTAAACAGTGAAAGTAACCATGAACTCCTTTAATTGATAACAAAGAAATGAGCTTAGCTAAGCTGATGCTGGATGTAATTTTCTTCAAGTTAGTACAGCTAAGGTAATTCTTTTCGCATGCAGATATAGTGTAGGGTGAAGGAGGCAGGTGTTTGCACTTCGCAGAGGCAGGAGCATTCGCAAAGCTTCAGTATCCCTGTGGCTATAGGTACCATGCACCCTTCCCCCACCTTTGCCCCCAAGTAATCATTGATTGCATCTAAATCTATAGAGATATCTTTTCCTGGCAGCTCTGGTAGTTACAGTAGATTGTTAATCTGTGAATGATCAGAATAAGCCTCTCTTGTCTCAGAAATCTCCATGCAAATTACATCTAAATGCATGCCATAAATTTGTAAGTAGCAGTTTGAAGTGSCCAGGTCATCTTCTACACTATTTAAAAACATACATCTGTTGCACTTGAAAAAAAAGAAGTCTTATTCAATTTACATGTGCTTTTCTGTGGGCCTGGCTGTCCTTTCTTAAAGTAAACCTGCGTAGTTTCAAAATCATTTCAAAAAGAGGTGAAGTGTTAATGAGATGTATTTTTGAGGCAAATTTTTCATCTTAGCATGGGACTATAGTTTTAGTGTCATTGCTTTGAATCAGTTCTTTCTTTTGCTGTGAAATAGGGAAATATGTGAGTTTGACAAATGTAATGTGCTAAAAGGCAAAGAGTTATGACTAGGTACTGRAGGAAGTGATACATGCAAAAGTAAGTTAGGGTATATTTCATGAGGCTGTCCTGCTCTTGTATCTCTGTCATTTCATCCTGTTCTGGGAACGTGTCAAACTGTGACTCCTTGCTGATTTAACTGAGCTACAYCTTGGGCAGATGTCAACAGGGAAACTTGAGAATAACCATTGGGCCTCATGGAGGGAGGGGAGAGAGACCTGTACTCTTCCTTCTTGTGCATTTTTGCCTCCTTGCTTCGCTCCTGTTTTTCAGCAAGCCAACATGCTGCTATGGGAAGACATCCCTAGTAACRTTGTCCTTCAGGCATTTGATTCCAAACCCGGAAATTTGCCGAACACCTACATAATCCTCCTTTTTCTCTCATAAAGGAAAAAGGGCAAATCTTTCAAAGAATTTAGGAATGTGTTCATCTTCATGGAACAACTGAATATGTTATTACTGACTATGCATTTTTGTTGTCATTGCCCAGGCATACTGATGTGTCTTTTTGAAAGAAAATGAATCTTCGCCTAGAAGAATGAAGGAGGCTGCAAATGTTAGGATGTTTTTTTGCTGTACAGTTAGTTCCTGTCTATTCCATACGACAAAACTGAGCAGGGAGGGGAGAAAAACATTAATATGTGTTTGCTTTTTCTCTTTGCAGGCCATCCGCTGTACACTGGTAAATTGCACGTGTGAATGTTTTCAACCAGGGAAGATTAACCTGAGAACCTGTGATCAGTGTAAACATGGCTGGGTGGCACATGGTAAGAAACCTCTGTTCTGGTCCTGCTGTCGCGATTCTGTCCATCTTTGTAAAAAGCTTTGACTAAGAATTGATGGAGCAATGGTAGTGGTGCTGTCTGTCTATTTGTATGTGCGTGTGTGTGTGTGCAGTCTGCATGTGTGTGCACGGGCATGTACATGCTTTTTTTATTACAGCAACTTCTCAGATGGAAAAGCAAAGGTCTGTTACCTCGTTGATGACTACAAGTGCCCGTGGAGTTTAACAGCTTGTACATAGCTCAAGGAATGTATTCTGCCTCCAGGAAATAATGCTCTGCTAACCGGTCTCAGCAGAAAGGTGAAAAGTTTGTAGGATGTTGCACAGCAGAGTTCATGTTGCAGATCAGTGTTAGCTAGGAAGCTGCTGAGCTTGATGGAAATTCGAGCATCCCACGTCAGCCTTTCATAGCTGGGGTGTCAGAATGAAGCCAGTGTATCTTATTGGGCTCACTGAAAGTGTGCACGTGTGGTTTGCAAGAT
The DNA here is from genome assembly GCF_003342845.1 of Nothoprocta perdicaria. Lineage (NCBI taxonomy): Eukaryota > Metazoa > Chordata > Aves > Tinamiformes > Tinamidae > Nothoprocta > Nothoprocta perdicaria. The sequence continues at coordinate 896,962 of NW_020454139.1, read as the reverse complement.
GAACTTCTCTTCCTCATTTGTAAGTAGATGAAGAAAGCAGGGAGAGATCAGAATAGTTCTAGCTCTGACCTAAAGACAAAAATATACACTAATTGCTTTTTATTTATCTTTTGCTATATTATGTGTTTGGCTTATTTTTTTCTAAAAAGTCACTGAGCGCTCAGAGAGAGAGAGAGAGAGAGAGGGATTATGTTAAGCATAACCTCCATAGACACAATTAGAAGTCAAATAAGAAGGACACCTACATTCTAAAATGATTAAATGAGAAAGAGAGGAAAAAAAAGAGAGAAAGACTGCTGTGCTTGGTGAATAAATTACTGCCTGAGGTTTCTTCTCACAGTCCAGGCTGTTGGCACCTAAGCAAGCATACTCTTCATTCCCCACTTCTGCCAAGCATTCAGTGGGTTATATTTTATAAATTTTATTTTACTTTGATGAGATGTGGGGTGGGAGTTCAGTTCCTCCCTCCTGACACGCTCGTGATTTCTGCTGGCTCGGTGCACGTCTCTGCGCTTGTGCCCGAGCGCGCCGACAAGTGCGAGCGCCCARCCAGACCGGGCAACAAGGAGCGGGACAGGAGCTTTTAGTACACTCACATACCYGGAGAGGGAGGCACGGGGCACAGTGCAGCCCTGTGTCCCCTCACAGTAATGTACACAATGTGCCCAACCACCTCCCTGCAGCAGCAAGCTGGCGCTTGGCTGCAAGTTTATAATACAGCAGAGTCTCTAAGGACACGGATTATTTTTGTTCCACTTAATTCTCAGCAATGTATCTTCAGAGACGGTGCGGCCACACTCACTCCTCACGGAATTTCAGGGGTTGGGGCTCGCTACAGGCATTGCATGCAGCCAGCATCCACAGGATCTGCAGGATCCGCTTGGCGTATCCGCAGATAGTGCCGGCTTGTCCAGCCGTTTTCCAGGKTGACTCTTCCCACCGAGCAGCAGCAATCAGCACTCTTGACATTTGGATTCTGGCACACAAGCTTCCCACTTTCTGTTTTCAGCCGTTACTCCTTAAAAGTAATGTGTGGTCAGATTTTTCTGGTAAATTCTTCCTGCAAGGCGGTTGGATTCAAGATCGGAATATGTGGAAGTAATGTGAGATCACCGCAGCGTGCTTGAAAGAAAAGGCTCTGTTTTACAACAAATCCAAAAAGCTGGAAGGAGAATGTGGTGATCAGGGTGCACCATCTGCGCCCAAACCTGAGCTTAACATTCACAGTAGTACTGCTAAGTACTGCTGCATATTAATACAAAGTATTTGTTTTACTACAGCACCCAGAAGAGAATGCCCTGGATTTGTTTTTTTAGGATTGGGATATTTTTAAGTCTTTTGCCTTTTTTTTTTTTTTTTTTTTTTTTTTTTTTTTTTNTTATAGTTTCATATAATTTACATTTTATGGCAGAGCAAGGCCAATCAGTTGTATGTTTCATACACACAGATAAAGTCCAAGCTTATAAATTAGTTCGTAAGGATTGTGCTGCATCTATTTCAGTTGCTGCCCTTAACTGTTTTCCAGAATTTTGAGGGCGATGTTCAGGAGACTGATTAATTCACTGTAGCATAGCACCTGGATTTGAAAATCACAGGACTGAGCTGCTATTCAGAAGTGATTTCCTTTAAACCATTAACAGTGTACTTCTAGAAGTTGTTCCTTGAATGCAAATGGTATTTCCTGCTGCTTTAATTGAAGGATTTTCTTCTGATTTTTATTAATGAATTTCAGCTCAGATCCTTGACACATAAGGTAGTGCTTTGTTGAATGTAATTATCAAAGAATAGGTGTTTCCARCAGGAAGTACCATGCTTATTCAGTTTTGATAACCTAGAATCATAATTAACTGAATAGTTCAAAAATAGCTTATAATTGCAGTCTTCTCATGCTTTGCTTGACTGATCTGTGTAGAGTTAGTGCATGTTAATAGCTGCCCATTTAAAATGTTGGAATTCTTGAGTGAGAAAGAAAGGGCATGCAGCCACTGTGGTATTATTAAACTTAGCAACTATTAGCGTATTTTCTTTTTTTTTTCTTGTTTCCATTGTCTTTTTCATGTTTTCCTGCCTTCGCCTAAAATGAGCTGCACACATCTTGAAAGGATTCCTACAAGTTCATTTTTTTTCTATTTTGAGGTGCCAAAAATAAGATGTCAATATATGAACAGATTCATCAAATAAGTTCTTTTGTGGCAAGATAAATGTTTCTGTTGGCAAAAGCTMAGTTTATTGAGTTTTAACCCCGCACCCTTATGCTATAGTGGTAATCCTACCATCAAGGTTTTTAAGGCAGAAGCCAAAAGCTGCACAGCACATAGTGGCTTTCTGTAGTACTGCTGTACTTTGATAGGAATTGGGTATTTCTAGTGTCAATATCTGGATTTCTTACGGAATTTGGAGAATTGGAATTTTACTTCTTTTTTGTCCAGCTGAAATCTAGTTTTCATATTGTCAGTTTGGATGGAAATTTTTTACTAAAACAATCTTTTTTTTTTTTTTTTTTTAAATTGGATAAGCCATTTTCTAGCCTCAAGGAGACACATAGACAACAGTTATCCATTTTTCTTTTCCTCTTTTATGGTTGAGATACTTTGTGTGGCCCATATAATAAAAAATAAATTTAGTAAAACCTTAATAGTGGAATTGTGTGCGAAAATACAGACAAGTGCTATTTTGTGTTTTAAAAGAATGTAAGAGCAAGATGACTGCAAAAAGGAAATCAACACTTTCTTGGTTTCTTTACATGATGTTACTGTTTTATTATAAGTAACAGATTTTAAGGAGATAGTCATGACATTTTACTAGTTTTGTCACAGAAATGCACTTACACAAAGTTTATAGGAAATAATGAAAAAAAAMCCCTGTGATCCAGCCAAAATCCCCTAGCCAAAATATCTTAGTCTACGACAAATTATGCAAGTCTGCAGTAAAGCAGACAGTTGATTTCATTGGCTTTACCTCCTGCCTTGTATGTCTGCCATTGATGCAAGAATACGGATTACTGTGTCACTAGCAGAAATACTTTTATTTTCCTAGTTCAACAGATAATAGACCCAATGCAGTATCAATAAGAGATGCAGTCTACCCTCTTTTATAATCATTCTACTCTAAAAAAGTGTATTAAGATGAAATATATCGTGTGCTAAAACTGTTTGACTCTCATTTTCTTTTAGTAAGCTGAGTTGCAGTTATTTCAGTCCTTACAATGATTAAAAGACCTCAGTATAATATTTTTTTTTCCAAAAACATTGTTGCATTGTTTCAAAGTTAGAATAGTAAAAGCATTATTTCCTTATCCTTAGAGTGGTCACTGATAAAGCTCAATTAGACATCAAGGAGTAGAATCTTCTTTTTAGATATTTTTGGTATATTGTGCATTCTCAAACCAGCTGAATTCCGCACTGTTCAATCTGCTCAGTGAAATGAGGTGGCCTGTGAATATTTTGCTGTCTTCCTTGTGCCTTTTTTTTTTTTTTTTTTTTTCTTGGTTAGAGCTGGCTGATCATCATGCCAGTCAGGGCACCACTGAGCTGACCTCTCCATACTAGCGTGCATCAGCTAGGTGCTGATCCACCTCTGTGAGGTGGATCTCCATGTATGGCCTCTTATATAACTGGGGACTGCCCAGGCTTCTCTTCTAGTAATTTAAAGTTTCTAGGCCTTTAGGTTTTAATGATAGACRCTGACTCGTAGGCTGCAGTGTGCAATGCCAATCCAGTGCTCCTTTTTGGTTGGGAAGTTTCCATCCAGGGAACACTCATGCTCAGAGACTGGCTATGTGGGTTTACACTTCCATCCTTGTCTCTTGTCAGTGTTTGAACACTGGCTTGCTGTGAGTGAGACCAAGGCTCAAAGCAGTGGTCGTGCCACTCAGTGGAGAAGGTGCTACCACAAACTCACGTGCATGACATGATGGCTACTCCGTGCTCATTCCAAGTGAATGAGCGGCTGTTTCTATATGGTAATTTGTAGGGCTGTCAGCTGAGACAGTGGTGAAGAGAGAGCAAAGGAAGGGCACTAAATAAATAGATAAAACCAAAAGAAGAAGTGCTGTGGAAAATTTAGAAATGACATCTTTCTTTACCCTGAAGTTGCACTGAGGACTTGGTTTAGGAGGAAGGTTTAGGCTTTAAATACGAGCTGCATCAGGCTGAGAGGAGAAGCAAGAGAAGTGCTACATTGAATTAAAAGTCAACAGCAACTAAATTTGTCTCAGTCCAAAGCTATTAAGTGAACAAGATCCAGGTTTGCAAAGTCAAAGGTCAACTCCAATTTAAAAGAAAAGAAAAAAAGCCCTCCGTTGTTATAGATATTAGTCTCTTTAAAAAGGTGCAGAACTGCCATGTTGTTCTTTCCTTAAAAATGAAGATAATATAGGAAACATACTAACGGGGAAAAGGGAAATGTAATCCTATTATTACAATTTTGTGGTAGAATAAATGGATCATATTATATATATTATATTGTTCAATAGGATTTAAAAGCAAATCACAACCTTAGCATGCCAATGTACTTGTTTCCTTCTATGCCATTTACAGTCAGTTATTTAAAGTACTTCAAAATGACTTGAGAACCTCATAGATCTCATATTTTTTAGTCACACAGAGATTTTCAGCAAAGAAACATCTCCAATTTATTGATAACAAAAGTAGCTATTCTTGACTCTTAATGTAAAATTATTTTAGATCTAGTGTGGCTTATACCTGTACTGTACTGACAAAATTGTTTTAATCCATCAGTTATAACTTCCTTATGACCCTCAAGATTGAGGCGTATTTTTCATTACTCAGTTGCTTCCAGGAACCTTACCTGATTAACATTTATTACTGGTAAACACTTTCCTTCATCAAAGCCCCCTTTCTGCTTAGGCCTCTCCTTTTTGCTTATGTTCACCAGTAGCTCCAAAAGTGGCCAGCACAGCACAGAGAATGCACAGAGAAGGTGCATTCCGTTATCTTGAAGGTACATCCTACATAAGTAACACTGCTACAGAGGTTTATAAGAGGCAAGTGACAGAAAATAAAACAATACTTGATTGTCCCAGGACCAAATTTAAAGGACTTCCCTCACCACGATCATATTCAGCCAAGAGTGTAGTTCTCATGCAGGCTAGCATCCTTAGGTCATCTCCTGTAAGAGACCTGCAGGCTTTAACATTTGTGAGATGGCCCTCACACCTCCTGTCTTCCCTGGATTTCCTTGGGGGTTTCCTTCAATCCATTCAGACTGAAATCTTTTCTCTCTTCTTCCTTTAACCCCCAGGACATCTTCATGCTTAGCTCAATCAGGAATAAGAGGTTAGACCTTCCTCCCACGACACTAAGCTCATAGTCCTAGTTGTGAAAGAGCTAGTGTCCCATGGGCATGGTCAGGTGAGATTATCCTTGACCAGACAGTAGGTAAAGTCAGCTAAAAAAGCTGCTCCAGTACCGGCTGAGCCCGCAACAGTTCATTACCTGTGGTGAAATATAATACCCTTTCCTGCTGGTTTGCACTATGTTTACATCCCAAAGTAAAGTCTTTTCTCATTATGAGCACTTCAGCGTACAGAAAATCTAGCATAAGTCACACTGCATAACTTGGAGTAATACCACCAGCTCATTAGCAATTCTCATTTAAAAACAGGTATGCCRGCAGTCAGACTTCTTTATACTGGTAACAGACTTGCAGGTGACTCTTCTCAGCCCTGCCTTGGAAGAATACACTGTCATTTATTTATACTTGCAGAAAGGCTTTTTGTACAAAAGCAGAATTCTTTCTCCTGCTGAGAATCCCAACGCCTGTCTGCATGACTGGAGGGCATCATGTCCTCTTGCTGCATATACCTGTGTTCACTACCTTGCTGCTGATGTACTTTACAAGAAAGCGGCTATAAAATAAGCAGTACTATTAAAAAAAAAGATTTGCCACTATTTCTGCTTTAGTCCCCTGTTTTTCAAGCAATTCTTATAATGTTTGTATGTTAAATTATGTGTTAGGCTGATCTGGTAGATAAAAAGCTTGAGGCAAGAGTAACTTGCTTCCAGCAATGGAATTACATTTTGAGAACCAAACATAAATTTAATGACAACAGGAAAAAACATTCTACCTTTGCTCTTTCAGTTCCTGCTTATACAAACTGATRCAGTAACATGATCCAAAGCTTAATTGTACATCTCTGTTGCTGACTTAATTTTTGTGATATTGTTTAAGTTTCTTTTGAGTACCTTCATTTTCCAGTGATATAATAGTAACTTTTATAGGTATGGCCTACCTTGACTAGACATAAAATGTCCAGAAAGGTTTAGATTGAGAGTATTAAAGAAATGCAAGCTATTGTTAAGCAGTGTCCATCATTGTTTATACTATATATATATATATATATATATATAGTTTATACTATATATATTTTACAAAGACTTCATCCCATTTAGCATACCCAGTAACAAAAGGTAAAGTAACCAATCCATCCAGGAGAGAATCCATTACAGAAAAGAATTGCTTTACTATGTACAAAATGGAGCAAAGGGGAACAAAAAAAAAAAAAAAGAAAAAAAAAAAGAGGCACTGAGAGGAATCATGTTTTTATTAGAACTGCCCTTTCTGGATAGAATGAGGCTCCATTTTGGAAAGGCAGGCAGTGAATTCCTGTAACTTGTCGCCTTACGTGTGCTTTTAGGAAGTTTAGTGTATGGCAAAGCTAAAGCACCAGAGGAACAGAGTGCCTGGAGCTTGCTGCTAGATTCCTAAATCAATAGAGGAAATTCTGTGGGGCCTGCAAACACAAATCACTCGCAAATTTCTGTGCAGCAATTGCAGGCTTATCTAACATGCTCTCCTAGGTCCCCAGGATGACTAGGTGATGGTACCTGCTTACTTTGTCTCTTTTTAACACCTATGCTGCTGCACATGAATTGCTGTGATGTGCTAACCACTTCATCATTTTATTACACTTTATTACATCATAAATTTTTATATCTTCTTAACGATCCTACAAGAAGCTTAATTGTTTATAGGAACATCTTAATTAAGTAGAGTTCACTAGGTTAAGCAGAACACAAATTGAAAGAGTTATAATTGAAACAAACCCTACTACTCCATTCAGTATAGCTTCAGAAGATTAAAATGGGATTTGATTGCAAGAATAAAAATTCCATATTGCTATCAGATGTTACAGAGCAACCATAATACCATAGATAACTTGACTTCTCTTTTTTATTTTGGAAAGATAAAACTCACTAGATGGGAAAACCATAACTTTTCTTTTTTTTTTTTTACATATTAGGAAGAACTTTGACTTAAGTTGTAGCATTATGAAGAAATTTTCCCCAGATTAATTTAGCAGACAACAGTACTGCTTTATTATTCTATTTCCATCTGGATTTTAGAAATAGAAAAGATAATACAAGAAACATATAGCATGAGACTCATAGACTTCTCTAATTATATTATAATTGATTACAGTCAAATTTGCTGAGGTATATTTAACAGGAGCTGTGTGAAATGGTTACAGTACGTGAACTTTATGGCAGTCTCTCATAAGCGTCTTGTTTAGTTGCTAAGGAGTRGAAAAGATTGATGTGGTGAAGGGTAGATCCAGCTGTTGACCCAGTATTCCAATAGTCTGAACTTCTTCAGCTGTCAGCACTGTTAGGGCAGAAAGTTTTCCCAGGAAAACTGAGGTGGTTTAGCACATGTGGAAAAGCATTTCCTAGGCTTGAGCCAGAGCTACACTGGGATTTATATACCACCATGGTATCAGCTTGCCCTTGTGAACTGCCTCCACAAAGCAGAATTTTCTTCTTCATTCAAAGAGAGCAATCTTATTAGGTGGGCAATGGCCATTTCATTTTCATTACAATTTTCAAGGCTGCCTAAAAGATGGTTTAAGTTGTCCAGAGAAGTGGTAGAAACTTCCCCATTGAAAATACTTGAGACTCATTTTAACTCATTTAATAGGGCCCTGGATTACCTAATCTAAGTCTCTGCTCTCAGTAGAAGGCTTGACAAGATGATCTGCACTGGCCCTGCCAACCTCAACTTTTCTGTGAGCCTGTGAGACACACTTAAATGAATCTGAGTACATTGGGATTAAGATGGAGATCATCCAAATCTAGGATTCACAAATGTGTTTCTGTCTTTTTTTTTTGTAGTATGTCAAGCAGATGGTATTAATCGCATTGCAATACATATGGGCTCCAATTTCACCAATAATAAGGGGAGAGAACAGCTTTAAGAATGGGTCAGTGCCTGATAGAAAGGAGGCTGTAGACTTTTAAAACAAGGAGATAGGAAAGCTGGAAGGTAGATGACGTGATATGAGTGATATTAATTTAGTGTCTTCCATTATAAAGTGCAGGTTTCAACAGTGACAGTGTTGTCACAGTGCAGCAAGACCAGGGCTGCTCTGTGAGGGGGACAGAACCAGGGGACAAGGCAGGCCCCAGCACACTGACAGGGCAAAGTCCTCYAAGGACTGAACAAGGCAGCAGAGAGATGGGGGCTTGCAACAGGATGCATCAGTCAGTCCAGACACAGCAAATGGTGGGTGAGGTCCAGGGTCTACTGAGAGGCTCCCGCTAGGAGCAAAMGGAGACATGTCCAGAGGCAGGAGTGATGACAAGATCACAGTGTGGCTCTAAGAGATATTCAGGAGGCATGACCAGAGATGGGCACTCAGAGAGGGACTGAAGACCCTGAGCTTCAATGGAGGACTTGGATCCATAGTTTGAGGATATGAAGTCGTGGCTTCCTGGACCTGTCACCTGAGGACACAAGGTGSTATCTCCAGGAAGGTAGCTATAACAGTTAAGGCCTGTACGTGCTGGGAGACCATGGGCTGATCAGCAACTGCTGTCTCTATCACAGGTGACAAGTGGTATTAAAGCACAGCAGTACTCTGGGGTCTTGCTCCATTCAACTGCATGTGCTTTTCCGTCAGGGTAATCATCACAGCTGAAGTCCTCCTTCAGGCAGCCACAATCCACATACTGCCAGAGAAGGTGATGGGGCTGAAATCCTGCAGCAGACCAGAGGTTCCCCCTTCTCACTGTCACAGTCCCTAAAGTGAGGGGTCTCCTCCTTTTTTATTGAAGCAGTGGACCCATGCACAAAGTGTCTAACCCAGATGTTTTTCTGAGACCTTGGAATGAGGGTCCCTTACTGCTTGTTCCTTTGAACATATCAGAAACCAAAAAAAAAAAAAAGAGGAGGGGGGATGCTTTATTTATTTAAAGTGCAATTATGTGTTTTAAACACAACACTGCATAGTTGAAGTTAATTCTCAGCTTTATTTCATAGGCAATAAATTAGCCAAAGGCTGTTCTCCCTTTTATTCACGTTTTCCACTACTGAAGAAAAGTTAAGAAAGAAAGAAAGAAAGAAAGAAAGAAAGAAAGAAAGAAAGAAAGAAAGAAAGAAAGAAAGAAAGAAAGAAAGAAAGAAAGAAAGA
>NW_020454139.1:853939-887517 GCF_003342845.1 Nothoprocta perdicaria | reverse complement strand
AGAGAAACATAAAAGAAAACACCTGTTTGGCTTGCAGGAATTGGCCAGAGAGACCGCTTTCCTGACAGGCCAAAAGCGACCAGCACAGGGCCCCTTTAAAAAAAGAGTCAGGATTTTTTTTCCCCCCTATTTCATGTGAGCATTGGCAGAAACTCTGACAAGCAGTTCTTCATATTTTATTATGTTCTTGTCTGGCAGAATCTCTGTCAGGCAAAAACCTTGTCAGCGGAAAACCTGTCGTAGGATCAGAGGAGACAAAAACAGGTGTCACAGAGGCAGTCAAAACTGAAGGAAAAAAAAAGATTAGGCTAAAGAGAGAAAGGCAGACAATTACATTAATGCCATTGCTTTTATCTTATAGATGTGTGTTATTATCTCGGGGTGCTGAGTGCGCAATTGCCTCAAAGAAAAGTAGACAGGAGACAAGGGGAAACTTGATAGTTATTAACTGAAGAGGCAGTGTGTCAAAGCTGGATGGGGTTCAAAGTTTTGCAAAGGGATAAAAAAAATTGCAGACAGCAAGCAGCGTCTGTGAACAAACTGTGGTTCTGCTTTCGGCTACATAAACCTAGTAGCAATCTAAGTGTTTCAACTTGGAATCAGATCATAGAGAGAAAAATTAATGAAAGATTTAATTCAGACATTTTTTAATAACATTTATTTTGTGTACATGTAACTGAAGTGCCTTTTTTTTTTTTTTTGATCTGTTACAAAATGTTGTTAGAGCATGAGGCATGGTGAGGCATGAAAACATTTATCAGTTTAGTTGCTGTGTTGTTTAGGTTTGAAACACCTATTATCAACACACTTTTAATTTTAAAATGCTATTAAGAAAGCTTTTACTAAGTGTGAACATCTGTACATGCAAGATGTAAATTAGGAGATCACATATGTGTCCCTCTGTCAGGGACTAAATACATTTGGCAAATGTTTTCCATTATTAGCTTTTAAATACTGTAAAAGTCAGAAGGAAAAGTTGTTTTTATCTGTGAATCAGAATATACTTCACTTCCTCTCCTTTCATGACCTTTTAAAATCTACATGGGCTTAGTGAGCATTTCTCTTCAATCTAGATTAAATTGTGACAAGTAGGAAGACAGGAGTGAAATGGAGATAGCCAAAGGATGCTGTATTATAGGTGGTATTTATGCCCAGACTGATTCAGAATGTTCACCCACGCATATAAATGTTGGAAGTCTTTCCCTTTCTGTGCCTGAGCAAGGGGATGAGTGGGATAATTTTGCAGATGATTAAAATACTTGAACCGTTCCACAGACAGTGGCAAGCTTTCTTGTCCATGGTCACCTTCTAAGCATGACGTTTTTCAAGAGCAAATTTTTTTCACCTATAAAGTGTACCACATTACACCATGTGGCAGGTGGTATTAAAAATGCATCCCAAGAGAGGCTGTCTCAGACCACCTCTTAAAACTGCAGTAGTTTGCCTATCCCTCCAGCAAATTAGTCATTTGTAGGCTACCTTCTGTTCTTGAAAGGGTTTGTTAGTTCTTTTTCTGTGGTTGAAGTAGAAAAAGTAGAAGAAAAAAGCTTGAACACTAAAAAATACGAAGCTATTCTTGTTCACCATTAATGATCAATGAGCTACAGTGCCCCACATTGCCATTAATAATGCTGTATCTGTTTTACCATGCTGTGCATGCTGTCACTGCAACATTATTATAGAATCTTTTACATTCTTTTTGTGTGTTTAATCTGTCTCTTAATCTATTTTCTTGCTTTTGACAGTGTCCCATTTATTTATATAAAGGATATCTGAAACGTTTCTGAATTACTGTATGTTTCATTTCTGGTTACAGAATACTGATTTTTTTATTTGTTTGTTTTCATTGGTCCCTATCAGATCTCTTAATCTGTAAAGAGAGCATTATTTTCTAAATTATGTTTTGGCTTGTGCATATGAGTACACACTCAGACAATGTATTTCTCTGCTAGAAAACAGGTTAGACAGCCTGCAAGAAAATCAGAAAGTAGGAATACCAAGATTTAGAACTGCAATAGATCCCGATAACCAGTAATCTGACATTGCAGCCTACTGTCTCTCTTCCGTGCTGTTCTTAGATATGCAGCCAGGCAGAGCAACTGAGAATAGTGATTTTCACTRGATTGTTTTAATTTCTGTTTCTGGGATGCCTAAATATTATAAAAGATTAAGAAATTAGTAACTAATATGTTTATTTACAACCCTGGTTGCTCTAAAACTAGCATATGTGAGATGCTATTATTTGTAATATAGGCAAACATCTTTTATTTTTACCTATTTAAATGAACAATATCAATGTTTTAAAATAAATTACTGCATACTTATATTTCTGACAATTAGTATATATTTATATTTTTGTTAATAGAACTATTAGAAACAAAACTCCACTCCCAAAACAAAACTTTGACTGATATAGGCCAATGCACATTAGAAAGGAAGGGGTTTTAGACATTCTCTCTTCATTTTCTGCTTCCTTTTTTTTTTTTTTAAGAAAATGAACAAATAATTGGCCTCATTTTGATGGATCTTTGTGCTTAATTTCCTTTAGAATGCATAGGATCCAACCTATGACCATAAACAGCATGGTCAATTTTCTCCTTCCCTGTTTTATTACACTTCAAAAACTTAACAAATTTTTTTTCATATATTACAAATAAATCCAAGCTTTTGCCTGACTTTTGCACATTGCTACAGGTGCAATGTGAAAACAGATATTGCAATGTGAAGATAGATAACAATTTTATAATCATACTAAGCAATGTCTCAATAAAATCTAGAAGACCTTGATTACCATTCATGTTGGTAAAATGTAGATAAGCCAAGTGCTTGCAAGATCTTTAACTAGCCTTTATTTGCAGTTATGCGGCTTGCAGAACTTTTTATAAGGCCTTTTCTTCATCCTTGTATGTTCACACAATTGATACGAAATCATGCCATTAATCACGTCATTTTTTTAGTTAAAAAAGCTAGTTTAGCTAGATCTCTAACTACATTCTTAAAATGCACTTATCATAGAATCCTTAAGGTTGGAAGGGACCTCTAGAGATCATCTAGTCCAACCCCCCTCACACGCAGGGTCACCCAGAGCATGAGGCACAGGGCGACATCCAGGCGGGTTTGGAAGATCTCCAGAGAAGGAGACTCCACAACCTCTCTGGGCAGCCTGTTCCAGGGCTCTGCCACCCTCACTGTCAAGAAATGTTTCCTTAAGTTCCTGTGGAACTTTTGGTGCCTCAGCTTGKGGCCGTTTCCTCTAGTCCTATCGCTGGCCACCACTGAAAAGAGGCCGCCCCCTCCTCCTCACTGCCTCCCTTGAGGTGTTTATAGACACTGATCAGGTCCCCCCTCAGCCTCCTCTTCTCCAGGCTGAACAGGCCCAGCTCCCTCAGCCTTTGCTCACAGGGCAGATGTTCCAGGCCCCTGATCATCCTGGTAGCCCTGCGCTGGACTCTCTCCAGCAGCTCCACATCCCTCCTGTACTGGGGAGCCCAGCACTGGACACAGTCTCCAGATGTGGCCTCACCAGGGCTTAGTAGAGAAAGTGTTGATAGCAGTGTGCAAAGATCAAGATGTGAACAACTGGTGTCCAGTTCTTTTTTTTTTTTGTGTGTGTGTGTGTTTGTGTCTGTGTCACAGAGTTGTCATCTGCAGAGCCAAAATAACAGGAGTTGATTATTTCAGTGCAGAAAGAAAGGTTTCCATACTCAAAATACAAAAGGCTTAAGATAATTCCAATGAAATCTCAAAATGTCTGATGAAATCTGTGATTAGTACAGACCATATAGGAATTATGGTGTGGAGGAATTATTGGCGGAAACAAAGATAAAAGGTGCCTAATCCTTAATCTAATTGTCCACGTATGTATTTCCAGGTGCTGAAGACAAATTTTTGTAACTGCTCTTCTTTCTCTCCTTCTTTCTCTTCTTAATTTTGTTGTTTCCCCCCACCTCCTTTGTTATTGTTAAAATTCCTGAAGCCAAGATTGAGGAATTGAAATTTAGAATTCATTATGGAAATACGTTGTTGTAGCAAAACTTAAGGGCTTTTTAAGGCCAGTCCATGTAAATTTTGATTACCATTTTGTGTAAAGGTTATGATTCACGAGACCTCTTGTCCACTCTTAGCGAACAGCTTTTAACTCAGACTGAGTGAAAGAGTACCAGACTGTGGGGGCASTACTAAGAATTGATACAAGGTGTTGAGAGAAAGCTTTTATGGTGTAAGCACCTAGCTGGACCCAACACAGTTATTTCTCTGAAAAGACTGTGCTGGCTATAACCAAAAAGTCACAGATATGTTAAGACTTTTCTAGGTGAAGTTTTGAGTTATACACTTAAGAGTTATACACTTCCTGCTGCATTAGGAATGGACTTTCTGGAGGTCTTCAAAACCCGCCTGGATGCCACCCTGTGCCAYATGCTGTAGGTGTGCCTGCTTGAGCAGGAAGGTTGGACTAGATGATCTGTAGAGGTCCCTTCCAACCTTAAATATTCTGTGAATTCTGTGAATTCTGTGACTTACAAGTAGTTAATAATGATCAGTGATATCTTATTAATAAGAACACATCTGTTTATATCATTTTTCAGATCTGATAAAGCTTRTTCTTATATATATATAGCATGTTTCATCTTGAGTCTCTAAATCTTATGAAATCATACACTACTGCAGATAATGTTAAACATACTCACCTGTGAAATACACTAATGTACAGAAATTGAAGCAATAGTTAGGGCAGGAAATGGTGAATAATGCCAAGTCCACATGAAATTAGGTAATCGATTCAAGGCAAGAGAATATAATTATCTACTTTAGGGTTTGCTCTTTTCCTTACAGAAAGAGCAGTGARACTAAGGTCCTTTCAGTGTCTTCTATCTGAAGGAGGATATGTCTAACTCCAGAACAGGAGGTTAGACCAAAGCACACTACTTTATTGCAAGGGAAGAAACCAGTCAGGAGCACTACAAAACCAACTTTTTCTCCACTTGACTATTTTATTAGCAACTTTTTTAAAGAAACAAGATGGTATTTTATAAAATGTGAATTGTTGTGAAAAGTTCTGTTCTCCTGGAAAGTGCAAGTGGTTTAAATAATCAGTGACCCATGAGAATGTAGTATACCACTGTTCCTCATGTTAGTATACATGCATGTCCTTCCTCTTCATGTACTTTTCATTTTTGCCTGTAGCATGAAGTCTGCCTTTATTTTGCAAACTTTCTGGTACATGCCCATGCAAAAATGGATGCTTTGTTGTACTGCAAGTTACACATTTCAGTGCATATCCTGACTTGTACTTTTAACAGAATAAAACTCACTGCCTTTGTGTATTATGTAATCTGCAGAATAAGGCCCCAACTCCACACTGGAGATGATTTCCCTCGCCCTGTTAATGCAACAACCAACTCTTTCTTCATTGTTCTTGTGTTCTGAGAAGCAGAAACTCATAGATAACAGTGCTTGAAAACGAAACATGTTAAATCAGTAACATATGTACAAGATACCTTGTAAAAAAAAGTCTACTGTTCAATCAGTGTGCATAGTCATTCAGAAAGACYTTTTTATTTTTTTCTTCTTTTCTATTCCATTTTCGCCTTTCCAAAGCTATTATTCTCCGAGTGGTCACATTACATGAAGTGGATAATTGTCCACAGAGTTTTATAATCTTATTCCATCTATTAGTTTTATGATCTGTACAATAGTCTTTTGATATAGGCATCTTTCAGTCACTTTAACTCAGACAAAATGGGAATCAACTACCTTAAAATCTTAAGAAAGTGAGTTATCTTTTTAGCTGAAACATCTCGCTTGTCCATAATGTGGGCATAGGGTTTTCTGTTAAGTGAAGAGTAACAAATATTAAATATATTAGAAGTATGATACAGTGGTTAGAGAGCAAGCTGGAGCTATGGGAAACTTACATTCATCAGTTCTTTACTGTGGTCTGTATTTGTGTAATCTTGGCCAAGGCAGTTAACCTGTTTTGGCCATAGTTCTGTAAAATCAAGACTGGAAAACTGTAAGTGATCCAGGCCTCCCTCCATATGGTATTATAAAATAAGAATCAATGCTTAATTATTTTGAGAGGCTGTGGTAGAATATGTTACAGCTACTAACACTGATACTATTAGCAGCATTCTTTCTATTGGTAATAGTAGTAGTGTAAGTACTAATATTTTACTCCTTCCAAATAGTTACTTCTTCCTAATGTGTGTGTATTTATATGCACGTACATGTATACACTGATATAAATACATACATATATATATATATATATATAAAAATATATATATATAAAATCACATAATCTCAGGACATGTCCAGCAAAATCTACAGTTACAAAATCAATTTTCTAAGTTTTTCTAGCCAATCACTTTGATGACAGATCTGCTACAGTAGTAGCAAAATAACCATGCAACAAACAATGTCATGCAAGAGAAGGAGGGGGGAGAGGAAAACTGTAGGGAAGTATTTGAACTATGTAGGCTTCAATCAAATCCCATTCATTAAATCTTGTAAATAAATCAGTCTCACATCATAAAGCCTGTGCAGCTTTGGAAGAGCTTTTGGAAGGAAAATCCCACCCTTCACATTCTTCAGTATAAATGTCTTGTGGAGAGACACAGGACTGCAGTCCCCAGGCTTGCCAATCCCTTATCTTTTGTGAATGTTAAATTAATATTTAAAGCTATTTATTCAAAGTTGACTTAACCACTAGAATAGGAAAGATCAGACAAATCAGTTGCAAGAAATGAAGTATGAGGAAACCAGAACTCTTTGACAAAGTATTCCTTGGAGTAAATGTGTTGAATGAAGCCAGCGAGTAAATGATAAGGGCCTTTGCGCTCTGGATGTAAGAAAGCAATTTATCAAGAGTACATGAACTCTCCAGTGACCATAAGCCAAGAAGAAACCATAGCAGAGAAGGAGAAGTCCCTATAAGATTATTTTAAGTGCTCAGAAAGTTCTATTAAAAAAAAAAAAAAAAAAACCACAGGCAGAAGCGTAGGTACTGCAACATGCTCCTTAAAATGGAAAGGAAATTAAATGTAAACATTGATATTCAGTAAAGTGTGTGATGCCATATGTAATTCCATCATATTTAACTTCACAGGGGGATAAGAATTACCAGCATTCAGTGAACCTTCCCTCTCTTCATCTCTTTAGGTTATTCATGTCACAGTGAATAATGTAAAATTCACCAAGAAGGGTAAACTAAGTCAAAGTGTATTACTTACCAAGCAGTTCAAGTAGCAGCATGATTGTCTGTATGGTAATTTAAAGAACTAATTTTTAGGATGTTTCAAAAGTTGGATTTGGAGTTGGGTTTTGTTTGTTTGTTTGGGTTTTGTTTGTTTGTTTGTTTGTTTTCTACCTTAGAGGTTAAATCTCAAACTTTTAACAGGTCCAGTTAATTTTGCACAACAGCAATCATTTATCATTAATTACTTCATATTTTTTCCAGAATTTCCTTTGAGTTACAAATGTCATCGCTTTTTGTATTAAAGTGGGTACCATTGTGCTGTGAGAGTCAAAGTTAATCACAACTTTTGCAACTAGGAGTGCATATATGATAAAGGATCGGATGGGTCTACAGATACTTCCACAGAAAACATAGTGTCTCCCAGACTGGATGTGCTTAGATAATTTGCTTTTTTCTTGCCTTTCCTTTAGCCCTTCTCTTACTCTTACCCGCTTCTCTTTTCAGCCTTGGACAAGCTTAGTACTCAGCACCTCTACCACCCAACCCAAGTGGAGATTGTGCAGTCCAATGTCGTGTTTGACATCAGCAGCCTGATGCTCTACGGTACCCAGGCTGTGCCTGTGAGACTGAAGATACTGCTCGACCGACTTTTCAGCGTGCTGAAGCAGGAAGAGGTGCTTCATATTCTGCATGGCTTAGGCTGGACTCTGCGGGACTACGTCCGAGGCTACATCCTTCAGGTAGGAAGTACATTGAAACGTGTTGCCAAGCCCAGTTAACTGACATGTTTTTCTTTTTTCCTGCACAACTAGTTACTGTGCCCCCACACAGATAAAACGCTGTGAGGTAAATTGAGTGTGTCGTATGAAAAGCCAGTAATGGTGTTGGCATAATGAAATATGCCATTTTTACCTAAGCCAAAAAACGCAGGTTCCACAGTACCATAATGTTCCTTTGTACTTGCTTACATGTATTATAGGAAATACCACAAATACTGCAAATAGTGAGGTTAGCTAGCTGCAAGCCTAACTTAGTCATAAAGGCAGCTGGTGTGTTTTAAATGACTATTCCCTGACTTCATAAACTAGGATTTGAGTCAGCAGCTCCTTCAGCTTTCTTTCCTCCTTTATCTAGATACCTGCCAAGCGATAGATATAAGAAAGCTGTGGTATTGGTTCTGTTTGGAAGCATCCCGATAATGTAAAATATCAAAAATCTTTTTTAAAAGGTCATTTTTAAAAGGTAGCTATAAATAAAGTTTAACATGTGGCTTAGTTAAAATAAAGTAAGCTAATAAAGCCTAAAATAATTAAACAGAGAAAACAAATAGGCTTGCTTTAATCATTAATATTGCCATGCATATTTATAGCTGCCTATCTGCAAAAAAATACATCATCCGTTAGGGTCTGAAGTTATTTATTCCATTTCATGTTCACCAGGCTGCTTCTGATTGAGAATCTAATACTACATGATTGTGAGTGCTGTAAATTGCCACTTACTTTGTGGGAACTCAGCACCTTTCAGAAGACATCCAGTTATTCAAGTGGGCACACCAAGAAGTGGAATTTCCAAATTTAAGAGAGAGTTTTTCAGATTTATTTTGTTAGTTTATAAGGCAAAGACAACTTACTTAGCATTAAACGGAAAATATAGGAGTATTTATTGCTGACCTGGGGAATTCTGAATTTTATTCTTGAATTACTCTTCAATTCTCTATCTAATGTGAAAGCAGTCAATTAGTCTTATATATGTAACTTTACATTCCAAGTTCTTAAACATTTGCTAATATGCTGGATATGCATTTCTTCACAGAAGAATTCKGAATTGTCAAACACTCTTACAGGGAGGGTAATAAGCAAGTTACTACTCTTATGATGAAACCATTATTCTTGGGTACAAATGATGGATGCAAACGTAATTCTTAGATTGTTTTAGAATTCTTTCTAAAAGAATTGACATCTGTTTTGTAAAAGCAAAATGATACCATATTCACATATAAAAGATTAATCTTTTCTATTACCAACCTACAACTTGCAGATATATCTATATAGATATTTATACATGGTACCTGTTCATTTGTAAATGTAGATATCCAAAGATGGATATTTACAGAGATACTTACTTTTAATGGCACTATATGCTTATTGCACCATATTTTAGATTCCTGATTTCTAAATTCCACTGACTGACAGGGCTGGAAAAATATCATTTGTGAAAGATTCCTTGTAAAATGCATCTTTTCCAAGATATAATGCCACTTGTTAAATGCCATGAATAATCAGAGATACTACTACATGCCTAGAATGTAATTCGGTATCCCTTATGGACAAGCAGACTGACTGAAATCAGTAGTTTCCTTGTACACAGATTGTCAAATCAGGCCCATATTGATTTTGTTTTAATTATCTTATAGAATGATCTTAAGATATGCAAGAATGGTTTGTAATATAATTACATAGAGGTTTATGAAAAGTCAGATTGTGACCTATGCATCTGAATGGTGTAAAGCCCTATACTACACCATTAGGCTAGCATTCAGTATCTGGCTAAACTCAATCACAGTGTAGCCCTCAAGGCATGAATTTTACTATTATTGCATTCAACAACAATATATTGAATATTATGTCAGTTAAAGGAAAATAATTATCAAGGAAAGTTAAGGGCAGCTGTTAAAGTCTTACCACATATTGACTTGGTTAGSACTTGGCTGTGGATTGTGTTAGTGGGCAAATGAAGACATACTACATCTAACATAGTAGGCGAACCTCTCTGTTTAGCCCTATGATTTTGTTTGCATTAAAGCTGGGAAACTTGGTGTAGTGAAAAAATGAAAAACGATCAATAAGGCATATATTTGGAGAAATGTTACACTACAAATCTTCTTTTAAAAAGAAAAAAGAAAAAACTATTGTGCCTATCTGATAAAAATGAAACAAACAGCATGCAGGGAAATTATGAATGAAATAGGTAGTATAATAGACCCTAATACAGTAAGAGTGTGCACTAGTGAAAACTATAGCTACTGTAACCCTCAAGCACAAGCTCTTTAATGAAGCTGATCCTTACCAAACTGACCCACGTCAAAGATCTATTTGGGATTTTTAGATTCAGCTTCTCCCACACAAAAAGGTTCAGAGGAAATGGTATTATCTTGGTCTGAGAGACCAAATGTGTGAAGTATCAAAAGCCATCTGAAATATCACTGGACTGTTGCTAGGATGTTATATAGTAAATTCAGGGACAYGTCACGCCCAAGTCTGGAAGTAGAGTTACTTTTCCGTATCTCTGCAAACCTGTGTAAGTTATAGCCTAGTTTATTCAAGTGCTGCTAAATTTACTGTGTATCCATACATACTAATTGTTTATCAAACATACAAATATGCTATAATGTTGTCGTTAGGTATATGCCAGTAAAATAGCTTGTTCATCTCTAACATAATAAAAATCAATGTAGTTGAAGATATTTGGGTTATTATTGTTTGGTTGGAAAATATAGGAAAAGTAGCGGCTTTCAGAACACATGCTCGACATCATAGATTCTTCCTACATCCTAATT
Source organism: Nothoprocta perdicaria (assembly GCF_003342845.1). Classification (NCBI taxonomy): domain Eukaryota; kingdom Metazoa; phylum Chordata; class Aves; order Tinamiformes; family Tinamidae; genus Nothoprocta; species Nothoprocta perdicaria. Next base: position 876,763 of record NW_020454139.1, on the reverse strand, counting down.
TTTTTCTGTAATTGATTACAAGAAGTACCAGAATATTTAATTCTACTTAAAGATCCATTGTTCAGCAATTATCCATAGCACCAAAGATTTATAAAACTGATTAAAAAAATAGAATTTCATAAAGAAAAAAGAAGGGGGAAGCCGTGACAAGTTAGTCAGTGCTGAATTTGCTCTGCATCATGCTTGATGTTTTAAAATATCTTGCCATTTTCCTTGAATAGAATAATTTTGGAAAAACAATTTCAGAGTAGATATATCCATTCAAAATCTTTTATTTTGCAATGTTTCTAGGTCTTATTTTTTAATAGCCATAATAGGACCTTTATTCTTTCTTTTGAGAAGAACCTCCCAGTCTTCTCTACTTTAGAATAATTCAAGGAGAAATGAGACGCAGCCAAGACCTGTTTAGTTGGGTACTAGTCTGCAAGATGGTTGAAATTATTTGTAATACTCCTGTTTTCACCACAGTGTTTCTAAAAAACAAACTGAAATGCAACTTGAGGAGAGAAAAACACAGTATCGAGGTAATCTTTCAGTGGGTGCATTAATGGAGAATGGGAAGCAAAGGAACCCCGAAGCCCATGGAGTGGTTCAGAGCAGGAGTAATGTGGTACATTGACTTCTCAGTAAGCAATCAGAGCCTGGACAATAACGGCCAAAAGATATTAAGTCCTGGCAAGTGGCCTATGTGCGATAAATCAATATTCTGGTGAATAGAAACCTATCTCTGAAGCRCCAGTGACTGCTCATCAGTCTCATCAGAGAGCTTATGGGCTGAATGTTTTAGAGGGGATGATCCCTCATTTGTGAGTGGAATCCCGAAGAAACTTTCTGCAAAGGGAAACTCTCCAGACTGTTTCTCTTCTGTGGCCATGTAGAACAGTTCTGGTCTCTAGGCTTCCTTATCTGGTATTTATCAGGAGGACCCAATTTGCTATATTTAGGGCAGAACTGTTGATGAAACCACATRCTCTTCTCTTTGGGAAGACCCAACACACAAGTTTCTTTATGTAGCAGGGAATTAATTTGTGAGCAACAGTAAGCTGGTTTGGGTTAGATTTTACACCTGCTTCTCAGAATGAAATGTGCTTTGCATGATTTGTAACTGTTATGATTTTGGTGAGGTTTCTTTTGCCTCCATGTGAGTAAGTCTCCAGCTCTGTTTGGATTGCAGTAGAGCTGAGCAAGGGGGTAAATTTTGCCAGACCTTCTCCTCCATTCCCCACTGGAGAATGCTTTACCCCTCTTCACCAGYGCAGCTGCGAGCTTAATTGCTCCCTAGCCAGGTGCTTTCTAAGCAAGCCAGGTTAGGAAAATGCTCCTGTTAAGTGTGTGCAAGTTAGCTCTGCATATTCGGGGAAGAAAGGGCTGGAGAGCAGCTAAGCCACTGGTGGCGACCAGCTGGGGCATTCCGTTTTCACACTGGTCCAGCTGCACACCACCGAGCATGTGATCACAACAGAGAAGCYATAAACTGACTCTTTGCAAATAATGATTTAATGTTTTATTTTAAGTAACAACTCAACACTTTCCCAAGTGTTTCATGATCAAATAGATGTATTCCCWTAGTGCAAAAAAATAAAATAAATATTATCTTTATGGTGCAAAGAGAGAAGCAGAGGTACAGAAGGTGTAAGTGGCCAGTTTGTATCACAATCAGGAAAAGAGGCTAGACCTCAGATTCCCATTCTTCCTGACAGTCCTATAGAAAAAAAAGTGGATTCTAGTAAGTAGCTTACAGGCAAGATTTTGGCTGTCAGGCTCTCTGGTGCTGTTCACAGCTGTGAGAAATCTTTAAAAAAAAAATAAAGTCCATATGGAAAAGCAGTGTATGATGTTGGCCACGAAAGGTGTGTTGTTTACAATAGTCCATGCACTGGAAAGTGCATGGGGGACCTCTAATCCTAGATGAAGGTCTTCTCAGTGACAAAGTCAAGGCTGACAACTGAGGAAATTCCAAATGATTACATATTGTTCTCTACTTCAAAAAAGCTGGAAATTGGACTACAGTGGACTGAAAGTGGAAATTGGACAGGGGATTGTCTCTGTGTCTTCATTGTCAAATCTGTTCATTTTAAAACTGAAAGGAAAAAATTACACTTAATGAGTTTTTCTGCCACTGCTTATTTGTGCTTGTGTATTTCCTTGCAACAGATCATCAGACCAATTCATACTTCCGGAGTTTAGTTAATTCTTCAGATGTGAGCGAAACAGTCAGGGTGGACTCTGGCTCATTCCGCYGTTGCTCTGGTTCTGCAGGGCTAAAACTACTGTCCTGCCAGGAGAACTGTTTCAGTTTCTGAAGTCAGCTGATACAGCAAGGAGTATCTATGGGGGGGGAAAAAAAAACAAACATATTTTTCAGAAATGAACATCCTATCAACTAAAATGAACTCGTGCAAACTGTAAAATATGTAGCATAGTTTAAATTATCCAGTTCTGAGATTTGTAAAATAAAATGTATTCAGAACCAAGTTAAATACTCCCATATAGTAGTGTTGCATTTGAATAACATTTTCTCAGAAAACTACGGAAAATAGATCTCATTCATACATCTCAGTCTCACTTACAGATTAGGTCAAGAGATTTAGGGAGAGACCATAGGATGAACAAGCTTTTTAAATAATATTGTTCTTCATTTATTATTCGTTTCCTGAGTAATCTGTTAGCACCTTATCTCCGCTCAGCATGGGCATAGATGGAAGTTACATTACTGTTCTTAACACTGAATATTGCCCACCGCTGGCTTGTCCGTGGAGAATGTCAGAAAGTCATGGGTGCTATTCCTGTCATCTGGCCTGTCTTAGATACCTTGATGAAGCCTTTCCGTGTGTATTTCGCCTCCTCGTGAGATCTTTGAACTTTTGCTACTGAATCCAAGTGCAAGGGCTTGGGCTAATTAAATTGCTTGTCAAACAGCCTGCATTGCTTAAACATACCTAACATTAGAAGGAAAACAAACAAACAGAAGGTMTGAGGGTATCAGCTTATTCAAGGCAGACAACTAGTGGTGTCAGCCTGTGGTAGTAATGATGCCATTCTTTAAGTGTAATGTTATGTACAATCTATAATCACAGATCATGTGAATGTGAAGTTTCTGCCAGGTTGTTTTCCCAGGACAAGCACTCTGTCATAACTAGCATCCCTACCAGTGGTAGTATGCTCTAATTTGAGTTAATGAAAATTGCAAAGTTAAGAGAAATTGGCAATCAAATTATGATATGATGAAAACTAAATAAAAAAAAAATGGTTACAATCCAGAGAAAGGTCTGATGACAATTACACATCGTTAATACAACTAAAATGACTTCTGTACGTGAAGGCTCTGTGTTCAATTAATTGACATCTTTTCTCATTCCTCATTTGTCTCTTTGTCAATCTGTGTTAATTAATACTTTGCACTTATTTAGCTGTGACCACTGGAGGATTTCCAAGCATTTTAAGGAGCATTCACTTACTTAGTCTTTCCATGTCTCTATGATGATTACCTCGTGTTTGTGGATAATAAAACTGATGCAAAGAAAGGTTAAAATGTTTATCTGGAAAAGCCTGTGCCAAAGGACAAAGCAGAACCAAAGTCTTCCACAAGCTAGTTCATGTTTCCCATAATAATTGCTACCTACATTTAATTACTTGACAATGAAGGGGCGGCTGCTGTTCTTTTACAGCTTTATTGGTTGGCTTTTTCCAGACATGTTTTTGTGTTTTCTTTGCCCCTTGAAATTTTTGTCAGTGCTCAGATACGTCCCTCTCTTCCAGTTATTGTCCAGGGGAGACCTTTGAGTTACCAAGACTCAAGGCTGGATAACATATATCCAGAATTGTAGACTCACAGTGCAAATGTGATTTAAACCTGTCTCTCCTTATTGCGTGTCCTGCTTATTTCTTTCAGGGATCTGCAAGAAGCTCAGGGATCTGTTCTAAAATAAAGCAAGTAAAGGGTTGCAAAGCTGTTGATCAAAGGGAAAGGGGGGAGAGTTGTTCCAAGAATCCAAGAAATTGACTTTGTCCCTCTCTCCCCTCCTCCTCCCCCTCCCTTTCCACTGCAGCTTCCTTCTTCTCTAGAGGTTCCTTCTTTGCCTCCCATTCACCCCTTCTTCCTGCTTGTCTTTGGCTCCTTCAGCTCCTCTTCTGTTTTGCTGCCCCTCCTTCTCCGCTTTGCCTCTGTCACAAAGAGATGAAAGGTATCTGTTCCATGATGTGTCCGTCTCCCCAGTTTTCCATCCTTCCCACAGCAGCACTGTTTGCTAATATTTGTGGCTRTGATGATCTGGAAGGGTTTCTCCTCTTCCACTTGAGTCCCTTCAGCCTGACTCCCTTGCACTCCTCTGCTTTGCCCCTTGCTCTTGTTTGTACTCATTTCAGCCCACTAAGCCCCATCTCTACTCTGAACTGAAAGAAAAAAAAGGAAAAAAAAAAAAAAAAAGTGGACATAAACTTATAGAGGCTGGAGAGGGGCGGTAGGAAGCAACAAGACTCTGCGTTGAGCCAGGGAATGCAAAGCAGTGYCACCACACTGTGGTATGAAGGGCTTTCTCCATGTCTGCACAGAGTTTTCTTGCCCAGCATCTCCCTGCTGCTTTTGATGCATTCCTCCCTAATACCTCCCTATTCTTCTTATTCCAGTTCCTCCCTAGCACTACCAGCTGTTCCGGTGCTACATGATTTTATATTTATTCTGCCTGTTAGTGCCCAAACTGGGAAAGAATAAAAATAAAGGCACTTCCAAATGCCACCAGGACAAGTTACATGACAACAGATTTCTTGGTAACATTCAGAGATCATTTGGATTTTCAGGATATGTACAGCTGGAGAGCAGTGCTATCACTGCTCTGTGGCTTGCATCTTGCAAGGGTAATGAAGCAAAGGGCTGTATAGCCCCTGGTGATCAGCAGCACTATACATGATGCTAGTTSATAATGCTGCTAAGAAATAATTCAGCCCTCATACCAGTGTTTCACCTGATTCAGGAATGCAGAAGTGGCTTTTCTTATGGCAAACATTGTGGTTATCAAAGACCAAAACAACAACAACAACCGAAACCCAAACCAGAGACACACTTCTGTATTTCTCTTATATGGAAGGTTTACTGTTCACAGTGGTCGGCTCAGCAGAAGCAGCAATCTCACTGACTGACATAGCACCACAGAGCTGGGATGCAGAGCGAGGACATGGTCTGTCAGGCATAGGCCAGGACCATGCTGGCTTTCTTCTCAAAGTGTAGCTGAAAGGCACTTCCCCTGCCAAAGCCTAAGTTTGTGGTCCCATGTCTCTCCTGTGGTGACTGATGAAATCACAAGAACCTAAAGCAGAATGGAGACTGAGGGGGTGAGAGGAATTGTTCACTGTTCAAATTGCTTTAGGTGTGAGTGATACCATCAAGCATTTCAGGAGAAACATGACCCAGAATTTGGGACAAGGCAGGTAAGCCAAGCCAACTATTCCCAGCTTTCTTAAATTGGAATGCATTTGAATATACGTTCACCATTTAAGATCAAAAAACTTYCAATTCAATATGTGCATATGTGTATTATACATGTTATATATCATATATATCTCATATCATGTTATATGCTGATATTTATTATATATTTGTGTATATTTATTATGCATATGCATTAGTATATAATTATTACATGCATTTATATTACTGATGTGTTATGCATGTGCTTATGTGTGTGTATGACAAAGATCTCTGTTTTTCCAATTCATCCTCTGTGGGTATGGGAAAGGGATGGATGGGATTTCCTCATAGCTGGACAGTCACTTTGCTTGCTGCCTGTGCCCTGTTGAATCCCTCACTGTAAGATATCCAGTAYGGTGCCAAGGAAATGACTACTGAGTTGAGGACAGGAACTTGGGGTTAGCATCTCAAGTTACTTGTAATAAGCACAGGGATCAGTTATAAAATAAAGAAAGCAAAGGGTCATGAAGCTTTTGATCAAAGAGAAAGGGGGGAGAACAGTTCCAAGAAGCCAAGAAATTAACATTGTTCTTTTCACAGAACACAGGACAAAGGTTAGTACTTCTGCTTTTTATAGACTGTCATGTCTACCCAGGACCTCAGGCTGAATTCAAATCATGATCCTGGAGGTGGTAAGGTCATGGTATTACCCATTCAGCTGCACATCAATGGAGATTAACTCAATTAGATACTACAGAGCATTGGTTCCTTCCAGACCATGACACTTGAATGGGTTTAAGACTTTTCCAAATTTAGACACCTCTTGCTTTTATTTCTTGAGTTTAGGGGTGGTTTTGATTGTCTGTGTGTCAGAACTGGCTTCAGGCACTCATGAAATTTAGACCCGCAGACACTTAGGAATCAGGAAGGGCCCTAGAGAATCAAACTTGTCATCTGTCCAGCATCAGTTGATTTACTGCTTTTCTTGAACTCTAAGGGATCTCAAGGGGACTTTTTCCCTTGCAGCACTGATCTTTCAATGAGGTGCTAGTGCCTGTCCTGAGCAATAACAAGGAATAACAGTGAAGTGTGAATGACTCTTATTAGGAGGGGTAAATGTCATTAGCACTTATTGTTGCCTTCTGGGCAGTAAGAGCACAGTGCTGAATGTAGACAGACAATCCTCTTTTACTTACCACTGTACATTTTGAATCTAGGGAGTTGAACTTTTATATTTTAATTAATAAATTTATTTTCCTATGCGGAAATACCTTATGTGCTTTGGTTGTCATTTGGTACCATGTCTTAGAATTTTGAATGCTTAGCTTGGAGCCAGGAAACGTGTAATATTTTATTGCCTATAATATATTGACTTGCTGCACAAGTCCTTAGTGCTTCAGCTTGATTTCCCTCCTCCTTCCTCCCCCATGGCCCTTGCAAAGTGATCTAATCATCCCAATTAATACTGGGATGTTGTTAATTAATGTTTATGAAGTGCTTTGAGATCCTCTAATGAAATAGAATGTGAAATTAGTATTGTTATTTGGTCAAATTCTGAAACATCACCACTAGAATCGTACTTTCAGTAACTATTTTAAAAATAATATTTTTAGCAAATACAGGATGAAGAAATAATTTTGTATTTAAATTGTAATGACTCCCTTGGATAACTTTTGCCTTTTACAGTACAGAGAAAGTAAGTCTGCATATATCCTGTCTCCATTGAAATCCATGATGAATCTTGCATAGTCTTTAGAAAGGCCAAAATTGCACCCCCATAGTCTTACATTCCTTCTATGAAAAAGGGTGAAAGGGTGAAGGGAAAAGGGAGATGGGTTTTACTCCATGATTGTCTTCCTGCAGAGCAGTAAATCTCTTATAGGACAAGTAGATTTTATTGCTGGTTTTGTATATGTCAGGTTGCTTTAATATATCTCTGTGTGTGTGTGTGTGTGTGTGTGTGTGTGTGTGTGTGTGTGTGTGTGTGAGTGTGTATGTATAGCTTGTCTAGTATTATGGATAGGGCAGTAGAGTTGACGTCATTCCATTTTTGCCTGTTGGGTCCAAGCTGGCATATGCTGGTACTATCAGGAATGAGTGGAATCAACTTGGCCATCAGGTTACTTGAAACAGGCTTATGTTGCTTGGGGCCTCCCATTATATCAGAATAATTTCCAGAATATTTGGGAATAGCTGGGACAATGCCGGGGCATACTCTGCTCAGCTAGCTCAATAGTAGCAGTGTGAGTGCTTGGGGAATGTCTTGAARAAAAGGACAGTCACTATATAAGGTCAGCATGTTTTTAATATGAAGCAGTTTGATATTACTACAGTAATTACTGTAGTGTTACAGTTTGAGGTACAGTATTAACCTCAAACATTTTAAGGTCAGAAATTCAAGTTCTAAATACTGAGGAATTGATTTAAAAGAATTAGGTCTTTTTTTCTACTTTCCATTTTATCCTGGAAAATTTCAGGTTTTTATTTTCAAGCTGCTTCTTTACAGCTTTGAAACCTGGCTTAAAAATATTGCAAAAAATGAAAATTCCTTTTGAGGGGAAAAAAAGAGAAAAATCAATCCAAGAACTCCAGGAAGGAGTGGCAGTGAGAAAAACACCTATTAATATCACAAGATTTTTGATAAAATTGCCAGAATGGGCTATTCTGCAGTTACAATGAAAAATGAATTAAAAATGCCAAGTATCTCATATGTTCTGGTCCTCACAAATGCCTCATCTTTTAAAGAAAGAATTCCCTTAAAAAAAACAGTAGTGAAAAACAGAATTTAACTAGTGCTAATTCAATCACTTTCCACCTGGACCTGATTTCTCTTCTTACAAGTATTTACAACCTACCTACAGAATGGAAAATAGAGCTCTTTTCTCCCCTTTGTAGGCCCAAAGAGTTGTGAGGAAGTGGATGTAAAATCCATGACATCCATTTTATGCCACTGCTAATGGTGAAGATTTTTTTTCTATAACCAAGGGTGCAGGATAGGGAAAAAAAAGAAAAAAGAGAACTGGGGAAGAAATGTTGGTTGCAGATCGCTGGCACGGTTGTGCCTGGGCGATGCTACTCTGCACCTGGATGTTGGAGCTCTTTKGAGACTTACCGGCCAGCAGAGCTGGGTGGCTAAGAGGGGGGATGACTGACGTTTATGATGTGTGTATCTTTTGCTGCCTGCAGACCAGGCATCTTACTGACAGTGGAAAAATAGCTTTCCATGAGTCACTTCCAGCCTTCTTCAGTGGGTTTGAGGAGCCTATGTCCCACAAATCAAACACAGCTAGCGACTTTATTTCACTTTATGATGGGCTCAGAATGCCTCTTGAAAAGAGTAAGTTTCTCGTAATGTCTGCTTGTATATATTCTTGAAGCCCGGTACTTGATATGTTTGGAGCTGAACACCCTTGTAGCCCCAAATGTATTTCAATTTGCTAATTTTATTACTGTGTTATAGTACACTATCATTGTATATAGTATTATTACAGTCTTATAGCAATATTTAAATGGGGGGAATTGTTTATTTTGGTAGTTTGAAAAGTTCAGCTGGACTGAAGAGTTAACACAAACTTGGGGTCAATACAGCCGTTTTTCTTAGGCTTGGAAACAGTGTGACATAAATAACCTGGGCTTTACACTTTTACTAGAGTCACAGAAATAATAAAATACATATATATTTTTAAAAGCTATTGCTTTTTTGTTTTTTTGGTGAGTAGTAATCTACAGGATCAAATAGATCAATAAAAATTTAGCACATTAGCATGGAACTGCTCACTATATCAATGTAAAGATTTGTTTGGAGCAGGATGAAAATGTCAACGCAATAGAAAGTTTTATGGGCTTTGAAGTGCTTTTGAGAATTTAAATGTCAAACCAGTTTGAGGTGCTTCAGAAGTGCTTCAGATTGAAAAATCTGAAATGAATGTATATATATACTCCCATGCCTCAATAATAGCTTCACTAACATGGCATGAATTGCTGAGCTATTTTCTGTGTGACAGTATTAGTCACACCAGACATCAGATGTGTGCCTGCACGGGCTCCCGCTATTGCTCGGCTGCTTTGCGCTGTAGTGCTCACTCAGTGACTATAAATCCCTYGCTGATGTGCTCACTTTCACTCCAGCACGGTGCTTACCCTAAGTGCATGCGAGAGAATTGTACTGCAGTCTCAGCAGCTCCCGCGYGGCACACGAGTCCTCATTTCTCCCAGCTGCTTTCCCAGAGGAGCAGGACTTGTGTGGTGGAGCTTTGTGCTGCACATACACACACACGCACACACATACAGATATATGTGGAAATATATGTGTGTGTGAATCTAATGGAGAGTGTATGTGTGTTTGTGCATAGAGATGAATCTGTATGAATGATGAGCCTTTGTGTGCCCTTACCTTGGCGGTCACTGGCCACCTTCAGCTGGTTCCGAGGGTGAGGAAGGAAGGAGGTGCTGGGTGGTGGGGAGGGACACCAGCCGTCCCTCCGCCGCAGGAAAGGCAGTTCTCATCACCTACGTGGCACCCAAGGAGCTGCAGTGCGGAGGGACAGGGAGAGAGGTCCTGGAAATGCAGACCAAAGGAAAGGCCTCCGCTGGAGCTCCCCACTTACTGGACACCAGAGACACAGCGCCATCGGAGAGCAGGCTTCAGTAGGTGCCTTGCACAAGGATCTGCTTGTCGTGGCACAAAGCAATGCATCTAAGCATCCACCCAACTTTAAACGTTTAATTCCTTTCACTTAGCTGGGATCTGCTGACGTGTTCACCTTGAGCAAGTATTCGTGTTTTTATTCTGAGCTGGAGCTCCATGAGTGTATGTTAGCTTAGTTGGATGAAGTAACTAAACAGTTCCTTTCCTATAAGCATTGCCATTTACTTGAAAAGCAATGAATGGTAGATTGTGGGAACTGTATGAGAAAGTTGGTTTCCACTAAAAATTGTATGTTTCTGGACATTTTTTTTTCCTCTTAATTATTTTCACTGGGGTAGACTCCGTCTCTCAGTGTACTGACATTCATTCCATCTTGCAAAGCCAGGCAACCAGCCAGGGATCATTTGTGGCAGGTTTTGCACTTTGGGACTCTCAAATGAAGCAAATCCTTTCTCAGCCCTAGTCACGAGGTCCCTGAGTCAGTTTCACTGTGTGTGTGAAGACCAGAGACTCACTAAAGGAAGTTCATAGCTTCTTTGTGCCAGGTTGCTGCTATTTTATTTNTATTTTATTTTATTTTATTTTATTTTATTTTATTTTATTTTATTTTATTTTATTTTATTTTATTTTATTTTATTTTATTTTATTTTATTTTATTTATTTTGGTCCTGCTTCAAGCAAGATCTTTATGGGGTGGGTGGAAAAAGAAAGAGGCAGCAATAGCTGCCTGCCTACCTGCTCGTCCCTGCCCTGGCGCCTGTGGACGAGACACATGGGAGCTCCTGGGTTTCTTTCCTTCCCAGCTGACAGTGTTGTAGACCTCCCTAGAGCATAGCACTATTGCTTGGGCTAAAGCTCATTAAGCAAGCCATGAGATGAATTTCTCTTGCCTTTGAAATATATGGACAAGAAATTCTTTTTTTCCCTCAGAAGAAAGGAAGAGGCATTTGGAAGAACGTTTCGGTGACAGAGGTGATGTGCAGAACATGCTGCAGATAAGGATTAGATCCAGGGAATGGAAGAGTCCTTAAAATTTACATTTCCACCAAACTTTGGCAWGTTGAAAATGCAGCCTTCCCTTGCTAGTATCCTGGCTTTTTATTGCTATTAGCAGCTTGTCATTTGTGTAACGCAAGAATTTGAAATGGATCCATAAAAAACAAATAATATTGCATTTTGTTCGGAGGAAAACAGGAGACTTCTGCTGTMGCAGATAGACTCAGTTGGAGTGTGGGATTTAAAAGCACACAGTTTTGGACATACTTTTGTGCATAGTCCTTAGAGTATTAATTTTGACCAGATTACACTGTAAATGATGTTAACTGTCATAAAATAAACACAGCTATGGTTGGCACCATATGTTTTGTAATTATTTTTGTGGCTTTTTTTTTGTTTGTTTGTTTTTGCTGAAATGGAGCTGACTGATAGAACTTTGAAGTTCTTTTTATACATGCATTTTTTTAGAAGTAAATTACAGTTTTACTTTTCAAGCATGTTGGCAGCATGCACAGATGTCTCCATGCAGACTTGGCTATCAAAATCTGCACTTCCAAATGCATAGACCTATCCCTGAAAAGACATTACAGGAATTGTCCATTCAGTTTCCATCTATGAATACAAACAAAAAATTGTTATTTAAGGGCAAACTCTGATATTTATTTTAGTGGTGTCATACTTGGCAAGTGGCGCGCACTGTTTAGTTGAAATGGAGGTATCAAAATCCAGCTCACCATGCTTTCTAACAGTTAAACATACTGAATTAGCTTTCCAGTTTTACCTGGCAAAATTTGATTACTTCTCCTTCCTTTGACCAAAAACAAATTTAAAAATAGGAGGGAAGAGAAGCAAGCACTTAATCAATAGTATATTGGAAAGTGAATGTCCTTAGCTGTTGCCATTTCTCCCTTACTGGAGATGCAACAAAAATACTGAGATRGCAGTTATTTTCATGTGGAAAAGTTCTCATATCGTCAAGAGGAGAAGAGTGGTGATTCTCATCATGCTTTTTATTTTTTCACATTATCAGCACGGGTGGGTGGTTTATATGTCCAGCAGATGCTTCTGCTAATATTTACTAAGGAATGCTACCACCTTTGCTATAACTGCTGTGTATTAGGTACACCCATCTACCACTGTTTTATTTTCAGCTGTATCTCAGTGTCTGTAGTGCAGCTCACAGTTTGCCTTGTGGACTGTATTTCGTCTTCATTTTTCAGTCAATGTGGATTTTTCCATTCATTCTYTTTCTCTGCTTTATCTGAAAGCTTTGGTTTTTCACAGGCTATTGTGGTCAGACGCCACGAGGGAAGCAGGGTATTCATTTGGCTTTTAGTTCTGTTTCAAAATGGCAACGATGTGAGGCGTAGTGATGATGATATCACTCCAAAGTAAAAAGCTTATAGGGGGACTGAGGGGTTAGGTGTAAGCAGCTAAGTGGCATGGAAAACGATGGAATTGCAGCTAGGACAAATTCAGTGTAATTTTWAAAAAAATGATTTTTGAGTGGTTTGCTCCTCTGTAAGTGACAGCTAATTTGTATTTTAAAAAAGTTTCCAGAATGCATATATTTAATAAAAAAAAAAAAAGACCTATTTTAAAATAAAGCATAACATTGTTTACCTATATATTTAAATATTGATTCACGTTATGAGAGGTTCAGGAATTACACTTGTGTGTCTACGTGTGAGATGTCTGTGAGAACCACGACTGAAACAGTGGGGGAAAAGAGTTGGGACTTATGAAGGACAGAAAACAGCTTGTGAGTATCTGGCTAACATGGAGTTCCCCCACCTCGCACCCCAGCACACCCACGAGCACACCCAGCGTCGCTGCCAGCCCTGCTCCTGGGACAGCCTCAGCTGAAGGGCCGCACGACATCCCGCCCGACAGCCACGGCGGGGAGGCAGTTCACATCCTTGCACTTCAGAAGCCTCTGAAGCTTTTTGGAGGGTGAGCCCTTTGTGGCTCACGTCTCAGGGAGCCTCCGTGAGAGCGTGTGGCAGAGGAGGAGACGTGTCAGCAACCCCAAACGTGGGCACTTCCCTCCACACACAGGAGTCCAGCTGAGGCTGAGGCTGACTGGCTGCCTTTTGTTGATTTTTTTTTTTTTTTTTTTTTTTTTTTTTTTTTTTTTGTTTCTCTGTTTGCTGCTTTTCCAATATACCGACTCCTTGCCTGACACCTCATTCCCACTCCAACCCCAAATTTAGAGCACTGAGCACTTAGTTTAATATAGTTTATAACCTTCCCCCCCCTTTTTTATCTCTCTCTCTTTTTTTTCTTTTTTTTTTTTTTTTTTAAGATTAACTATTTGACTCACTTTGTTGGAGGTGAGAAGTGTCTTTTTTCTATTGTCAGACTTTCAGTGAAGGGATTTCCAGCCTGTGCCTTACGGAAGTCCAGAAGTCAGTGGAGCACTTGCTGATCTTCTGAGCATGTTGGCTGATCTTGGTGGTATTAACAGCTTGACTGCATCAAAAGATCACAAAAAACATCACATTTTTTCTTAGCTTTCCTATGTAAACAGTTAATATGGATACAGTCTATCTTTTCAATATAATGGGAAATGGTTCAGAAACATTTTATCTCAGGATGATGTTCATCTTTTGAAAACATTTATAAGCCCTGTTTTCCTTTTTTTCTTTTTTTTTCCTTTTCTTTTTTTTTTTTTTTTTTTTGTTCCCTTACTGCAGGATTGTACTGGAGAAATAGATTTGCAAAATTTTTGTCTAGGCCACTTTTAATATACTAGGTAGTAAAGTGTTTCATTCCTTTGAGAAAGACTGGGCAACTGTACTATTCTGGGTATTGTAAGAACATTATATTATATACATAAGCTTAACAATATGGCTTTCAAATTTGGGAGGGGGCTGTAAGTAGAAGAAATTAACTCAACAATAGAAATATATTATTTCTCATATCAAAAGAAAACTTCTCCGAAAACATTTCCTTTGCTTATTATATTTTTCCCCCCATTTATTCTTGTCAGTACAGGACACATTCAGCATCTGTTCTCTTGCAGAAGCCCTCAGGAAAAATTAAAAAGCTGTTCTTGCAAATTCATCATTATTATTAAGAACCATAATTCACCTCATGGTTATCTCAGCCCTTCTCCAGCTCTTATCTGCGCTCTGTGATGACATTGCCTTCTTGAGCAAGGCATCGCTCCASCCTCGTCTCATCTCTCCTACCTTAATTTGTAGCGATGCGCTGCAGTTTGGTGACAGGCAGTTGTTCGTGCTTGAATAACCCAAGATTTGAATTCTACAGTTTGTGGCATCCATGTAATGCTTAGCAGTGGGTACAGCTGTTAACTATTCGCTTATAAATAATCTTTTTCCCCTCTCAACCTGTCTCCCAGGTAGTGTACCTGTCACCATTAATAACTCATCGGTAGCTCCCCAGTGGCTTGGCCCATCACTTGTCATTCACCGAGGAGCGCGGCTCTGGCCGCTGCTGGAGCTCACGGCGGCTCCTCCAGCTCATCCCTGCTGCCACAATGCTTCCTCTCACCGGYGTGTGGGGAGTTGTGCTGGTGGGCACCGTGCGTGGGCACTGGCATCGTCCCTGCCCATCACATCCTGCCTTTGGACAAGTAAGGGCCACGCTGACCACCCCGGTCAGCACCGCGTGGGGCAAAGCGCTTCGCCCCAACTTGRACCTGGCCCCATGTGTTTCATGGCAATGGAAACATACAATCTCCAAAAATCATCYCACGCTAAAGAGTTAGCAGTGACATTGTTTGCCACCTTCCTAGGAAACATGATCTTTTTTCCTCCATTTCTGTGTGTGACAGTGACTGTGTATATTTGTCCCTTCTCTTTGYGAGTAATATGTTTACATTTCTAAGGAGAACTATTGAGATAATTTACTATTACCTGGCCCACTAGCATAGCAGAAACTTATTGTAAGCATGCTGCAATATGTGAAATCATTCAGGTTGAAGGCAATAAAGAGCCACGGCTCTTGCACAAAGATCACAGTTCAGAGAGGCACCCAAAAGTGGAGTGAAATGTAGATAGCAGCTACATTTGTTTTGTGCTCTTGGCCTAAGATGTTTTTTCTGCGTTACCTCTCTTGTGAGCRGAAATTTGTGCAAAGCAATTTGCACCTTTTGACAGCTGTGTTTACATTAGTAGAGGTGGTTTTCTTGGGTTTGAATTCTGTGCCTCAGTGAAAAAACAACTTTCTAAATTGTGTATGTGGAGGGGTGGTACTTAAGAGAATTTAGTGAAAACCAAAACTTTYTGCAGGAACCCTCACTTAGGAACCATCACCTCCCTGAGGAAGGCAGTACTGGGAGGAAATGTGCTGAGTTTGTTTGGATGATCAGTAAATGGCATCTGCAAGAGGCAGAAATCCCGTGATAAAGGAGCCGAATGCTAAATATTCCTTCTAAACCCTTTCTGAAAGTCTGTGCCTCTGATTATACAGAGGTACCTCATTAATGGGTGAGCACTGACTCCTCACAGGAGAGTTACACCATGTGGATTTAAAGTTCTTGGTCGAGGCTGCTTGCTGAAAGCAGCACTCCACTGAGCAGAGGCAGCAGGAGGATATTTGGCCCCGAATTCTGGGGTGCTGATAGACACTAGTAAACCAGCCAAGCAGCCAGACCACTGTGTCCTTGGCCTGGCTGTGAAGATCCCCTCAAAGGCCATCTCGGAGCGAAGCAGTGTAGGGGCTGTGCAGCAGTGCCGACGCACTCCGAGGATGCAGATAGTGCGTCGAGGTGATACCAGCCCCTCTGGGAGGGAGCTCGCCCCAGCAAAGGAGCCGCTGTAGATCTTCCTTGTGGGCATCAGTGCATTGGACTGTGTCATTCTCTCGTGGGGCTGGTGCTTGGAAGCTCTTCTTTTTGTTGAAATAAAAGCTTCTTCCTCACAATTAATTATTAAGTGTTCCAGGGCTCTATTATATATTTATATGTTCTTGAGAGCTCTTCTCTTACATGCTCGCTGGCTCTCTCGCACAGACTCTTTTCTGTTAGCGTTATAATGTCGTTCTGATCGTAGTTCACTCGCTTCATTTCTCTCTGTCAGTTCGTGGTCCTCTCACCCAAACAAGAGGACATTGTGTGGAAGAGGGGACCACAGCAGCTCAGTGAAGGTTGGAGGCACTGAAAATTAATTGAAGACTACTCTATTTTTAATTATAATAAAAGCAAATTCTGTATTGATCTGGAATATCGAGAGTCTGCTTTAACYTTTAAAAGCTTTTACCTTGAAGTGGACTCACTCTCGTCTGTGTGCTGTGGATCAATGTGGTCTGTGGAGCAGGCTTCCTCCGAGTTTATGGCTCCAGCTGCTTTCTGCAGCAAGAAAGCTATGCGACCCCAAGTTTATTACCTATGCGTATTTGTTTTTACTCTCCTCTCTGTGTCACCTTCCTTCTTTTTTTGCGCCTCTGTTGGTGTGGATTGTGGCTCCTGAAGGAATCCCTGGCCATGCACACACACGCAAAGCACCCAGGCAGCAGTTCTTGCTTATGAACAGCGTGTTGCTGGTTTGCTTTATAGCGCCTGGGTCCAAGAGGACTGGCACTCTGCTGGACACCACGGGGTTAAAAAAGAGTTAGCGGTTTGGTCTTTTGGCACTTTCCAGCTGCTTCTCAGGAGAATATAAAGTGCCTGTGGACCAGGTCCAAACCAGTGGATGTTTAAGAGAAGGAGAGAAAAAAAAMGTTAGCTGAAGAGTAACATTCTTGTGTGACTTCGTTACCTTCTGTCGTGTTAAAAAAAAATGTTTTGCTTTACAGTTTTAAACACTCAAAAAAAGTTAGAAGCACCAAATGACCTCCAGGCCTGTTGGCTCTCCAGACTCAGTTTATCAAGTCTCCTCCGCCTTTTTCCCTGTAAAAATCCAGAGTGAAGTGTGAAAAGCATCAGAAAGTCTCATTTGTGCCAGTGCAGCCTTTTAGTCGCTTGCCAGCACCTTCATCTCTTCATATGTTTCTAGCTAAGGTCTAACATGGAACAAAAACCCGACAGCAATAGAGACCAGATGCTGGTATTTCTTCTCTGTCACTTGGCTGCTGAGCAGATGGAATTTATATCAATCGGGCATGCTAGGAGGAAGAGGCCGTGGCAGCCAACATGTGGAACTGGGGCTGAGTGACATTTTTGCTAATGTTTTGTCCTTGTAGAACATTATGCTTCCTCTTCGCTTATGAGCTGTGGTTTTCCTGACTCCGACGAGGTTCCAAGCCCAGCTGGAATGGCTGTGTCCCCCCCCACACCGGCCCCCCTGGCGCGGGAGCGCGGCGCTGGGGCCCTGCACAATGCGGCTCTTTATGGAAATACCTGACATCTGCCTGCAACGCGCCCAGGTCGGCGCAGCCGCGCTCAGGAATTTCGCCGGGCATTACCAAGTCGCTTTCTGTCTGTTTTCGTACGCTTGTTTGGTTTATATAATGAATGAGTGCCTCTGGCGAAGGAGGACTTTGAGCGTGTTGTTGTTGGGCAGGAGCCGTTTTCCAAGAGGTATTGTCACAGACGGCCTCGGAACACGGGTATTAAAAGCAAGGAGGGAGCAGGGCCTTTTTTTTTTTTTTTTTTTTCTCTCTCTCTGTTTTCAATCACCTCTTGGAAAAAAAAAAACAGAAAAACCTTGAGAAAACTTCATAAAGCATAAACTGCCCCAGTTGCCTTTCTGCAGCAGGGCCCGTGTGCTGCAGGAGTGCTGGCGAGCGTGGGCAGCGCAGTTTTGGAAGGTGATACCAAGACTACCTATGCACGAGAAGCAACGAGCAGATTCCCAGGGCGCTTGCCAAAACGAGGGGAGAAACAAAGCCATTCGAGGCAGCGCATTTCAAGGGCTCAGGAGAGGGTGTCGCATTGCTCGTGGGGTGTCTGCACAGTGCGAGTGATGCCTGGCACAGCGGTGCGACCCAGTGTGCACCTCGTGGAGCTCACAGAGGGGCAGATCTGCAATTCATTTTAACGCAAACTTAGGCTTGCGTCGTATAAAAGCAGAATAAACAAAAGCACTTGAGCAATTTGAGGGATTTTGTGATCCTCTGCAGGGGAAGAGCTGCAGCAAAAAGGAGTCTCAGGGTCCCCAAAGGCCCACACGTCCCAGCCACAATGCTTCTTTCAGCCTGCTCCATGGGAGAGAACCCACGGAGCTCGTCAGGTTTGCCTGACGCATCCCAAGGGTCACGGGAGAACTGGAGGGAGGTGTTATTTCCTCGATCAGGTTGTGAACGAGCTGCCTGAGCAGCTTTGAGACCATCTCGGGGTGAAGGACAAAGCACCGAATGTTACACAGCATTTGCCTCTCAGACAAACTCATGTGTTGCCCGAGAGCTTTGCATAAGTCTGATTTTCCTTTAAAAAGGAGCTGCCAGTCTTACGTGATTCAAGACATTCAGCACACAAAGTCAGGTAACCATCAGTATAGTGTGAAATTTTGGTGCATGTTAAGTTACAGTGTAAGTTTGGTGCAGTTTGACGAGAGTGGCTCTAGCATTRTGAAGCAAAAAGCAATGCAGTAAAGGAACACATAATGTTAGGTGCTACTAATACGAAGTGAAATTCAGTGCAGTTCAAGGCAGTCGGTGTGGGCATGTGCATTTTAGGCCCAGCAATGCAGTATCTTGGGTGTCCTCAGCTCAGTTTCATTTCCTTCAAACATGAGCATTAACAGCGCCTTCTAGATCTGAACCTTCGTTTTCTTTTCCTTCCCCTACTTGGCAGTGCTCTTTTTACTTGCTAGAACTGAGATCCTAATGGATTGATTTTTCAGACTTCCTCGGAGTACATCCATTTGTGACCAGGGAAGTGTTTGACTTCTTTTCTTCTCTAATCATTATGAGAGAGCATGTAACCAATAAAATGTTTTAAAATCTGATCTGTAAAATGAAGCCCAAGAAAACCTATTAGAGGGCTCTCACTTATACACTTCTCATTGGAAGGATGCTTCTGGTAAGTAATGTTTCTGTAATGCTTGTGTCACATTAAAGTGTGGGAGACAAAAAGAATTCCTTGGGAACTTCCTTGAAAACTATATTCATGATGTCTAACAGGTTTCAGCTGTGACATTTTAGAATATTTTAAGAACAGGGAAAATGGAAGAATTAACATAGGTCATAGATGTTTCTAGTAAATATAGGATTATTCATAAAGAAATTGCAATAAGAGACCTGACTGGAGAGATATCTCTGATTTTCCCCTGAAGAATWGGGCACATATTTTGACTCCCACCTCCAGAACCTTTGCATATACAGAGGTAAACAAATGAGTTTTGTACATGCCATTGCAGTAAAATCTATAATTCTCCACAAAGCTTGAGAAGTACTTTTTTATTATTATTATTTTGAAATCCTTTTTTTTTTTTTTTTTTTTTTTTTGCTTGGAGAAAAATCAATTAACCTGTTTTTTAATTCCTGATGGTTGAAAATACGATATTCATGTGCATGGAATCAGAAAAGGATTAGGTCAGTTCCTCCATCGTTTTCAAGCGTCACGGAGGCTCCAGACCTTGGCTATTATTTAATTGTGTTTTGCATACATGTAGCATAAGAGAAAAATCACCATATAGGGGTATGTAAATCGCTGATGTTTCACAACCCGACTGAACTAGCCTCCTTCTCCCTCACACACACGCACACATACACACACGTGCCTCTGTAGAGCGGTGCATGGACTTAATAAATCTGAATCTTATCTGAATCTGCAACATTCAGTGGAATTGCAGGGGGGAGTGCTGTCAGCCTGAACAGCCTGCGAAGCCTCACGTAGGGTTTGGAAAACAGCTCCCAAGTTGTCCTGCCATGATATGGTAGTTCAATTTACAGTCGCTGCTGAGCCCTGTGCTCTGTATACAGCATGTCACTTCTTTGCTTCACTTGTGTCAGGTCGGCTCTGGTCAATCTGAGCCACATACATCTGAGTGTGCATTTTAATGCCAAAGTAATTAAAGCATGCAGTGGTCTTTTGTTTTCTTGTTATAGAATGGCTGTTCATACTGTTTCTGACTGTGAATGCTGTAACCTTTTTTTTTCCTGTGGAAAGAAAGACCACTGTAATATTTCTGTACATAGTGCATAATTATGACAAAAGACATTTTAAAACAAAATCCAGAAAGGGAAAAAAATTCTTTGACTATCAGAAGGTTGTGAATAGCCAAAAATCACATTTGTTTGGGTGCCAGTTTTATAGGTATAAATACTAGATTTTTAAAAGTGCAGGTAGGGAGAATTCTTAAAATATATTTTTAGAAATATTTTTCAAAGGTACTTTAGATTTCTTCTTTATGTGCCTCGCAAATACACCTCTACATTGTTCTGTCTAGTCATTTTCTTCATATAGCCTTGAAAAGAACTTCATTATTATTGTAATGTTCACATACTGTGACTAATGAAAACAAAGTTGGGCTATATGTGGTGGTAAGGTTGTGCAAATCAGACTCTTTTGCCGGGGCTACCATATGACTAATTAAAAGTACTCCTTCTATATAAAGCAACCCAATAGAAGATACTGTGTTTTTCCATGAAGAAATCAAAGCAGCATGATAATAAATAGGATATTCGGATACTTAATCGCTATATGCAGTGTAAGGGCAGATTTCGAAAAATAACACTGTAGGTAAAATGTCTCTTGCTCTGGATTCACAATTCTATTTGTAATCTCTTTGAGTTAAAATATATACGTATATTAAAAAAAACATGCTCATAGAGTTGAATATTTAACAGAATTTTGTGGCAGAGGACTGGAAAACACAGAGGAGCTCTTGTGTTTGCTAGGCCACCCCGAAAGGCAAGAGGGCATAAGGCACTCATAAACAGTGGCAGAGCACAAGCAATGTTGTCTTTGAAAAGTTTTCATTTTTCCCTTGAATCAGCTACAGTCTCTTGCTTAAGGTCACCACAGTTTGCAATCTTTGGCAGAAGGCTTCTTCCATTTTTGGTAGTGGCAGTCTGAATTTTTTGGAAGTGTTTTCTTCTCAAACTGCCATTATCTTCCAAACCTGTTTCATGTTATCATTGTCAGATGCCTCATCCCTGAGTTTCTCAGAACAAAATGTTGTGTTTTCCTGGGATCATTTTTTTTTTTTCCCCTTCTTCTTTTTTAAAACTTGAAATAGCGAGTCATATGGTTATGATTTGAGCATGTCAAGCCCGATTTTTTTTTATTTTTTTTTAAGCAGTACCTTTTTCTCTGGGCAGTGCTTGCAGAAACATCAAAGGGAGTGTGTGTTGCTGGATCAAGGTGATTTTTTTTCTCGGCCACATCATTGCCAGCTGTGGTGTTTATGATTAGAGGCAGGCGTTCCAGACACCTCCGAGTCCTCACTAAGCGTCAGATCTTTAACGGGATCCATCCCAGCTGAGTGACACTAACCAGGCAGCCAGCGGGGGGAACACGGCAGCCCTGGAGGGGCCTTCGGTGCTCGCCGCACTCCGCAGCCTGGATCGCAGCACGAGCTCGAGCTCGGCCAGTGCTCCCCGGCCCGGATTGTAACACGAGCTCGGATAGCGCGGGGACTCGGGCTGCACCGGGGCCTCCGGCCGCGGCGTTTGGGGCCGCTTTCGTTAGCGAGGAGGTGGCCGCATCCCGGGAGACGCTGCTCTCCATGCTGGCACACACGGCCTTCGGGTCGCAGCTTCGGAGCGGCTCCGTCGCGTGCTCCTCGTGGCCGGGGGCTGGCACCAACCCTCTCCAGGCCCACTCCGGTCCCATTCCCCGCTGGTGCTGCCTCCCTGGAAGTGTGAGCGCCCGTGCRTGGGTGCTGCCGGCACAGGGGTTCTGCCAGCCCTTTCGCACCATTTCACACTCTCCCGTTCCCGTCGCTTTCCTCGCCGATGACTTCGGGAGGGTGTTGGGATGCAGTCGGTGCTAACTTGTGTTGCTGCACAGGAAATGGGCTGTTCCGCCTTCCCTAGGCTGAAAATGAGAGCCCCCGGTCCAAAGTAGACTTTCAGGCTGTGGTTTTTTTTTTTTATTTCTTTTAAACTTTGGGACTTTGTAGAGGGGAGGAAATTTTAATTCCAGCAGCTAGGGAAAAAGAATCAGCTGGTTTGTGTCTGAGATAATGCTGTGGAAGTAGCTATTTTATATGGTACCTCAGAGGCCGTCCAGAATAAAGGTCACATCATAAAGGTGCCAGCTAGAGCAAAATCCAAAAGGAGAATGTAGATTAATTAAACTTCACTCACTCTTAAGGAAAATCAAGGCAATATATTACTCTGGAATCCTGGATCTTTTCTTCTACTTCTGTAGCAGATCTTAGGAAGTAACCTTAAAAAAAAAGAAGTCTGGTGACCAAAGGTCTTGTTTCTAGCCATCTGCTTATTTTACATTTCACTGTGTTCTGACATTGCTGAGCTGTACTGATGTAAAAGAGATGCAGATCAGTCCAGAGGAAATGATTTACTCTGTGGCACAGAGTGGTAAACACTACTCAAGACAGACATCTGAATGCAAGAAGGATTTTTTGGTTTTATTTTGAGTTAGAGTAAACAACAGTGGTTGTTGCAGCGTGTGAGAGAAAAGTTCCTGAAATCAGTCAARTTCCATTAATGTAAAAATCAGGGTAAGATGAAAATCCAGCTGACTTGGCCACAGAGTGAGGAAGACAGGCTCTAGGTATGTCTTCGTGTTTCAGTCTCTCCTGACATGGATATATGATCTTCAAGAAGATTTGGAAACAAAAATCCTGCGGTGTTGGGAATTGAGGTCTCTTCTCTTCTCTTCTCTTCTCTTCTCTTCTCTTCTCTTCTCTTCTCTTCTCTTCTCTTCTCTTCTCTTCTCTTCTCTTCTCTTCTCTTCTCT
>NW_020454139.1:827167-853639 GCF_003342845.1 Nothoprocta perdicaria | reverse complement strand
CCTTCCCTTCCCTTCCTTTCCCTTCCCTTACTCTTAAAGCTAGACATCCACAGTCTAGCTAAGCATAGGTCTCAGTGGATCTACTGACTCTCTGCCAAGTTTTCACCCTGGCCTCTCAAACATAAGATTTGGAGCTTCACTCCTCCCTGAGGAGGGTCGTGGCATCAAAACCCAAATGACCGCCCCAAACCACCACCATTTAGTCTATATGAGTGCAATCATCTGCCTTTCTCTGTTCCAGCCCCTACTGCTTCTTTCTTTGTCACTGGCTTGGCTCTTCTTGAACCTTAGTCAAGCTGTTCTTTATTTTTTCTCCTATATTCAGTAACCAGCAACTCATATAGTCCACTTTCCCCCTTTCCACCATCCTGGTATTTTTTCCCCTGGCACAAGAGGCATTGGAAGACAGACAGCCAATTTCTTTACTCACTTGAAGTTTTCTAGATTTCTGTCCTTCTTTGACTCCTACTGCTACCATAAACTCCATTCC
This sequence comes from Nothoprocta perdicaria, assembly GCF_003342845.1. Lineage (NCBI taxonomy): Eukaryota > Metazoa > Chordata > Aves > Tinamiformes > Tinamidae > Nothoprocta > Nothoprocta perdicaria. Next base: position 853,149 of record NW_020454139.1, on the reverse strand, counting down.
ATCAATTTCCCTATCCAGTCAATCTCCACAAATGCAGTCATATACATTGACCCGTTCTTTCTCTGCATGTACCTTGAGGAAATCAGGCTTTATTATGCTCTGCCCCTAGAGACTGGATAGGGTGACAAATCTCACATAGTTTATGCAGCTGTGAACTTGTAAATTTTTCCTTAGAAAAAGGAGCTGTTCAAATGATTGTCTTTACTGACAAAGTTCATCATATTTAATTGACATCAAGAACAGGCTTCCATGTAAAAATCTATCAATTAATTGATCTTTCTAGTGTTTTCTGGATGCAAAATAAAATGTTGTGCTTTTATGTAAAAACACTGTTAATTCCAAAAAGACAGTGTTTCATTTGAAGCTTTTTCTTTTGCAAATGAGGAGCAGGGGATGGAGGGAAAGGGAGATACTGGTCAGTGGCTTTGACTAGGGAAAAGGGATGTCACCTGTAACATATCCATGAACATTATATAAGATATCCTATGTACAGGTGAATCTTATGTAGTACATAATTATGAAATAAGGCACATTTAAAGAATATTCAAATTACAAGGTWAAGCATTTGGTAACTAGGAAATGAAGTAACTGAGATCATACATTGACCATAATTCATGCCCTTGGGCATACACAGATGCATACATGATATATTTCCTCATGCCATGATCCGTGCTGGTATTTTTTGTTCATCCTCCCCACCCTCCCAAGGATTATTGCTTTAGTAAGTACATTTCAGAGATGTTATTTTAATAGTTGCTATTCAGTCTTAATTTGGTCCTTTCAGTCTCGTCGGTGGTTCTGTGGCTTCTTTTGCTTCATAACATTTAAACTCTGTTCTGGCAATAGAAACATTGATTAAATTTGGGGCTTTCTGTGATGCTCCTCAAAATAGATAGCAGAGGATTTCCACTCATAATTTTTCTCCTCTACACTCAAGCATAGTAAGAGGCGTTTTTAATTCCACATTGTAAAATGATKAAAAGAATCTTGCAAGATATCTTGCAACAGGTAAGCAATTTTGCTACTGCTTTTACATTTTTTTTCTTTTTTTTCAGAAAATGACCCTGATTAAAGACTTGGTCTGTCAGGAGTTTGTTTTCATGTTAGTTGTGGGCACTTAGATGCTCACAACTAAAGGAGGTGGTTCAGCTTGCTTGTTTGAGGTTACTGGGTAGTTCTTAAATCTCCTATGAAATTCACTCTCTGCACTTCTAGTTCCCTTTTACTGTCTTATTTTCTCCTGGTCAAAGAAGTCAGACTGATTTCTAGTGTCTCTGTAGTGGTCAGACCGCTTTCAAGCTCTCTTCTCTTGAGCAGCCATAAGTCCATGGCTAATAGAAGTGATTTCAGAAAAATGCCTCTTCAATCCAGCTCTACAGGGTGGTACGCCTTCAATACTGGTTGCAGCTTTAGGATATTTAGTTTTGGAGCTTTAACAAGTTGCTGCAGAACACATGAGTATTTTTGTCACAACCTGATGACATTTGAGAAGACTCCTGACAAAGCTCACAACGGGTTTTGACAAAACAGTCAAAGATCAGTTAACTCTTGGTACTGAACTTCTTATTACTGCTTCTGCTAAAACTGCAACTACAACTACTATTACAAACCAGCTTCAAACAGACACCTGGCATGGGTAAAAAGCTCCAAGTGAATAGGTTTGAGGCAGGCAAAAGGAGACAGATGTTTATAATAGCAAGTTTTCAAGGTCTTTAACATGATCACTCCCAAAGTCATAACTATTACTTGTTGTGTCAGCCGAGGGCCATATTTTATTTTTATTTCATGATGTTGTGATATGTCTTTGAAAGCAGTTTGAGGTGGGACTTGTCAGAGAGTTTAGGAGAAGGGTAATAGGAAAGCAATGCAGTGAAGGCATTGCAACAAAACAAGTTAGATGTTCTCTGTTAGGCTGAAATAACAGRATTTGTAGATCTATCCCTTAATTTTGCTCCAAGGCAGTCTAGCATGTGTGGCTAGTACTTACTGAGTTGATCACCAGAGGTCTCACTGACCTTGGCAGCATTATATGACTCAGACTTTCACATGGATAAACTGTTCCTGAACAGTTTCTTCCAAAGTGCTGGGCACAAACTTACTTCACTTCAGGTGGCTAAGGCAATTTTTCCTTTTTCCTCTTTATGCTTTTTATTAGTTTTACGCTTTTATTCCTGTGTTTATTTGTTTGATATTAAGCTATTTTATTATGATCAGTTGGGATGTTGGTTCCTTTTAGGCCTCCGGTAAGTTTCACTTAAAGAAAGGCAGGAAGAGGTTCCGTTCTCTGTAAAGAAATAAACTGCCATACCTATGTTGAAGCTCAAGTCTTTACTGTGATAACATGCTACAATGCCTTTATTTGAGTATCTGAAAGGAAAATAAGATGTTCTACAAAGTCATTATTTAAAATAGTAGCAAATTCAGCAGATTTTTTTTTCACTCATGCTGTCCTTAAAATCAGACTAATGCCTGATTTTTTGGGGATGTGCTTCAGCAGTTTGTTGTTATTGCTGTTGCTCAGATTTTTTTGTGGGTTTAATTGAACATAGTCATTTTTTAAATTCCAGACTTCAGTAGCAGAGAAAATTTTCACTACTAGAAATGTTTCACAGTCTTTTTTTTTTTTTTTTTTTTTGAGAAGCATATCAGTTTTGCCAAGAATTTCTAAGTCTACTTTAAGATATTTTCCTAGAGAATTTTGGGGTAGATTTAGTGTTTAATACTTGGAATCATAATCTACAACAAGTAAGTTTTCAATGGTATACTACCTGGTTTTGCAGTGTTTTAAATGCTGTCATAGGTGTTTCTTAATTATCTGGTGTTATGCAAAGAACTGTTTTAGTGTGATAAAAAGTCAAATTATTTACTAAAACCTTACTATAACAGGTAGGTTTGTGGACTTATAAGAATTCACAAGCTTTGCTTTCATTGACCTACTAACTGCTATCTTTCTTAACAATTATTTTTACATCAGATTGTATGAAATACTGTATTTCATTATTGTATTTTCAATTTATTGTATTTTGGAGAAATCTCCAGTACTATCTTCACACTGATAACTGTTGGGAGAAGATAGTAATACTACTGATGTGTAGTGTGTATTCAAAGTTTTGTATTTTGCAGAGAACAGATCCTTTTGCAAATAAGTTGTTTGTTTTGGGTTATTTCAACAAGGTCATACAAAATTTAAAGCAGTTCTTGCCAGAGAAGTTTGAGGAGGGGGAAGGTGAACTTTGTAAATTTCAGTGAAGATCTTTTGGATGCAGCTGCTCAAAAGACTGAAAAAAATGGCTCTTAAAAACAGAAATAGTGCTTCCAGGTGATGAAGGTTTAAAATGGAAAACTTGGACGTACTCCAGATCAAATAACTTTTGTTGGTCAAAACGTTGGTAAGGAGTTTATAATGGCTTAAATATTTATGGTCAGTGAAATAGTTCTCTAAAATACAAAGGAACTGTATTTAAAATTCTGTGAATACAGAGCTTCTGAACTGATTGGTGAGCTATAGAAATCACTAAAAAACACAGTGCTGGCACACTATCTTCTCGTTTTGTTTTGACTGTAGCTTTCCTGTCCATCCTATATAGCAGGGGTAGCCCCCACTTAGGACTTGATGTGTCTGTATATGCAGCATGACTGTGAGCTTCTGAGACCAGTTCTGGTTTGTTTGTTTGATTGCTTCAAAGTTCAGTGATCTGAGAATTAATTATTCCATTTCCAGACTGTAACTTGATGCTATGGTGCTCTTTGCCATTCAAATATGGTCAATAAATTTTGACTGGAAAACTGCAGGCCTAGAAACCATCTCTCTCCTTTTACTAAGTAAAGCTATCTCTCCCCCACCTAATCAGACAGTCACTTGGGTTGCCACAAGAAATAACAAAAACAGGTTTGAGAGGCTTTGACCATAACAGAACTGTGGAAATTGAACTTAACTATGGAAGTCCATTAACATCCACAAGTCTACCTTATTTCTGTGAGCAAGATCTCACCAAACCACAGATTGAATGCTCGATAAGGGGGAATTTAAAATCAAGTAACATTAGTTACTAAGTGGTTATTTATGTCTGTAAATATATAGTTGACTTCTGCCTTTAGGAGCTGCTATCAAGGTATTTACATCAGTTCTCAGTGTAGTTCTAAATTAGCAATATAAGTGCAATATATGGGAATTAAAGATTTTCCCCTTTTAAGGACTAGCATTTTTGCCTAAACTGCTGATCTACTATTTTGAAGACACCACTGAAACTAAWGGCCATATATTGTGTTATATTTGCTGTGCTGAAGAGACACCATCTCTTCAGTTTTGCAAGATAAATATTCTTTTTTTTTTTAAGTTCACTTCTTCATGTGTAAACAAAGGAAGAACCAATCTTTAATGACTGTGCTTCTTGAAGTGTTCCATGTCTAATRTGAAAATCCATTAGTAGTATAAGTTCTTAAATGTAATATATTTAAAATTCAGATTTAAGATTGTGATTTGCTGGAGATGAAGGTAAAATCTTAGCCTCTTCATTTTTTCTTACGGAAGATTTCTTTTTCCTTAATGTGCCTCTTCTCACAGACCTTTGTCTGCTGCAGATTTTCATGATTCAAGGGTTAAAAAGGCAACTCRGGGTCCATAAATCAGAAGACAGTTTTACTTATCAGAGTGCTGTTTTTCACCTCAATAGACTGCTGGTTCTGTCGTTGGTGCCAGCCTCTGCCTTATCGTGTAGCCATCAGCCCTGCATAGTGGAATGCACTTTGTTTGGATTATTTACTTCTACTATAAACAAAGATTAGAGCAAAAAATTTCAACTACGGGGCCCATGCACTGTCAAAACTGTTACTGGAAAATCACTGTCGTGTGTTGCATAAAGTTTCTTGCTTTTCAAAAGCACAACTGGCAGTAGGACCTTTGTTTTTTAATACCAGAGTATTTCAGACATGCAAAGAATGATAAGAGAAGGGCCTAGAGTTTTATATCTATAAAAGCTCTGTTTTATTGCAGAATCAGTTATCAAATGTGTAACACGGTGAATGTTGTATGTATTCAAAGTGAACTTCACAACACTGAGGGTTTGATTTGACGGATTAGCTAAGGTTTAGCTAAGATTCTTTTTTATTGTACACCATACGAGTTTTTTAGGACAATTTTGTTTCAGATGAATTGGYGACAGATTATAGATAGCCTTTCTTTAATGGTGCTTCAGTGTCTCCTATCTGAAATCAAGAAATGTTCGGAAGAACTGAAGCAGGACGGTTAGTCTTTCGAGTCTTGAATAATATTCTATGTGTTAGAATAGCAATTAATTTCTGTACTACTTACAGAGCTCACCCATCCCAAATTAACCAGAGCATTTATTATTTATGTATTTATGGTAGCACCGATACCTATAGGTGATATAATGAATGCTTTATCTCTTAAGAGGTCTGCTCAAGGTTTAAGTCATAAAAGTATTCATCTCTGTCTGCAGTTCATTTATAGAAGTGCTCCTGCCCTGATATTCAGGAACACTTTTTTTTTTTTTCCTGAGAAGCATAATGAAACTACTACTTAAGCAACAAAGAGTGTAAATTGCCTTTTGCTTTTATTAGCTTTGCACATAAGGGTTTTTTTTTTTTTTTTTTTNTTTTTTTTTTTTTTTTTTGATATTATGTTAAATCTTTGAATTCCTCAAAGTATGAGAAGTTTTGATTTTCATTGCAGAAATGTTTATTCCAATAATATGTAAGTAGACAAGGCACATTTATTTGAATAAAGAGTTTGGCTTGCACACCAGAGAAACAATATGGACTCTTTTATTTATGGACTGTTAAAAGAGCTCCTTTTTGCTTCAGAGTTGAAAATTGTCAAACTCTCCTTTCTAGGTAACTAGAAACTAACTCTCTTTTTACATAAAGCCACTGGAATTTACTAAGCTTATTCCCAAATATACTTTATCGGCTTATTGACATATTAAAATTTTGTACCATATTGGTAGCACATAGATTGTCCAGTGTAATTGATTAATAATGGTACTTAAAATATTTATAAGGCATATTGAGTTGGTATGTATATAGATATACCAGAACAATGTCAAAATGCATTAATAAATCACCCATTCCCAAACTGCCATGATAATATAAATTATATATAGTCTGTTGTTGTACAAATTATATATAGGATATTATCCATGAAAATCTTAAAATTTTATGCAGATTTAGTTTACTGACCACTAAATAATTTTGCAATGTCATGAGAGGGTTCCAAAATAAAATGACTTGGGATTATTGGGTGAATGCACATTTTAGTAACAATGAAATAGTGTGCTGCACTCTGGTTTAAAAATTCTCTGGGAAAGGGCGTGTTGCTATGAATATGTATTTCATTAACTACTCCACCGGCCAGATATTTTGTGACTGTGTGGGAGTGTGAAGCTGAAAAACACATACCACATCCATCTGCCTGAAAGAAAATAATTTTCCTACCAAATTTCTCATTTTGTTGCTACCATTTTGTAAAAATCTGTACAGTTTGCTTCAAGATAGGAGATAGCCATCTCCTTACTCTAGGATAGTCACTGGAGAAATCAAAGGGGCAGAGTTATGTGGGACTACAGATGGGGCTAGTGCAGTGCACACTTCTGGGCTCAAAATGCCTCAGTCCTTGAGCGCCCGTCCCAGCTTCAGCACTGTTACTTTTGCAATTGAAAACAGCAGCTTTTCAACACTATGAAGAATCTGCACTTCTGTTGCTGTCTGTGGAGGGTCCCTTTCTAGCCATCAGGCCCTGTGTACTACAAATGTGCAGTGATTGTTGTAACAGGAGAAATTTCCTTGCAAAACATTTAGGGAGATACTGTCTATGGGGTTGTGTGTGAATAAATGCTAAAATTGGCAGAAGTTATGAGTGGAGTGGTATAAAAAATGGATCATTAGGAGGAAAAAAYGGCTAAAACACCATATTTTTCTTGACTTGTGGACAGCATCTGTAAACAACCTATTGTTTTTGGGTTACCACACTCAGCCCACAAGAGGGGAAGTGGTTATACAAGCAATTGGGTAGTTTCACACTAACAATTTTTTCTTTTGAGAAACACTGTGATTTTCACAGGTGAAGATGTCTCTTTCTGAGCACCACTGCCTTCTCTTTTCAGGAAATCTTTAAGTATGGAACTAAGGAAAAATTCAAAAAACATCAGGGACTCATATTTCCCCAGTGTGATGTTTCTGCCACCTCTTCCCACCCAATTACTCCTTCATTACTGATGCCTTAATGACTATCCCATCTTGCTTGATACAAAGAGCAAAATCACGAGAGGTTTGCTTTTTTTTTTTTTTTTTTTTTTTTTTTTTCGTTTTTTTTTAAATTTGTTCTAGGAGTTTCAGATATGCTACATCTGAGAATACTATAGAACAGAAGATTCTTACTTTGTTAACAACATTGTAAGCAGCCTGCCTGAATACCAGAACTGCATGCAAGGCTTTCTGCTCCCCAGATTAAAACCTGTGCTTTAATTTGGAAAGAGATATCAAGAATTGTTTGTCTTCTGGAAGGACTGCCAGAATGTACCTCACAGCACTCTAACAAAATATGGTGAATTATCATGAGTGTCTTGCTAATTAGAGAATTTAGAGTTGGATCTTTGAAGGATTTTAATAGAATTAAGCAACCAAATTCCATTGAATTTCCAGTGCTGAAGAGTTGCAGGGTATTCACMCTACTTGCTTTAGATATGTAACACAGATGCCTACATTAGGAGCTTTGACTGCCTAAACTGGGGAACGGCAATTGAGATCACCTAAGTTAGGTGCCTTCCGTTAAGTAATGTGAATGCCTGATTTCTCTAAGGCTCTTTTGATTAATTATGATAATTTTTCTTTTGTAGTCCTAATAAATTCCTTCCAGAGCCCCAGATTTCCCCAGGCCATGTAACTGGAGACTTGTGGGGATTTCTAAATGCTTTCTTTAATGCTTTCTTTTTTTTTCTTTTTTTCCCTGAGAAACGGGGAGTAGATCAGAAGTCRTAACTCTGTGCAAGTTTCTTTCACCCTTTTTTGTGCTCCCACAAGTCTTGAACTGGACAAGCTGGCATACTGTTGGTAACTTTTTGATTGTCCTTGTCTTTCTGAAAAAAGAAACACGTAGAAAGATTTAATTAATTAACTTTTTTTTCCCACAATTTTGCAGCTAATTCAGACATTTTAAAAAAAGGCCTCTCCAAAGGAAGGAAGATTTTGTGGTGGACCACTTGGAATCATTTGAGCAGAATGCTGAGTGTTGATATCAGTTTTAGCAGTTATCTACTGTCTGTTTACATTCATCTACATGGAAGCAAAATGTACTGTATTTCCTCTGGAAATTTTTGGAGCTATTATGAGGCAAACTTACATAGTGACATACTCATTTCAGACAGTGCTGCAGGAGAATGCTGTTTTTTCAAACCTGAAATAACCAATAAATGCCTCTTGGGCCTACTCACTTCTCTCTTAACTCTTGAGATTGACATATTTCAGAAAATAAGCAGCTATGAATCTTATGTTTCTTTTGTATGGCAGCTTTTGATCAATAATTGTGACTTTTAAGAAGGAGCTAAATATTTTTTCTTTTTGAAATCTAGGCCAGAACAAAGCACTTTGAACTGGCARGACATGCTTAAAACACGTAAAGGGATAGCTGTTGGCTGATTTCTGCTTATATGCACAGAATGCAGATCTGCAGGTGGCTCTGTAGACAAGAGCATGCAGTTATACAAAAGAATTTGGCTGTAGCTGAGCTGCTTTGAGAGCAGTGGGAGCACAGAAMACATGACTTAAAATTAATAAGATTTTTGGGTGAAGGGTTTAGCCTGTAAAGTGTTACCCCCCAAACAGGCAAGCAGATCTTATGTATCAATCAGTCAAAAAGAACAATAAATGAATAACTGGGAGAAGGTGATGGAAAAAAAAACAGTCTTGGAAAGCATCAGATAGCAATGGTCAAGAATGGAAAACTGATCCAGTGCAGATGATGTGGTTTTCTCAGAGGGTTTAGGAAAATACCTGGAGGCTGCAGAAGTTAATTTTAGCATGAGACCTTTTTTCCCTCTCCTTTAAAATCTTATCATCTCCACAGTTGCTGAAAGGTTTTAAGAAAAAGGGACATGTTGGGGGAAAGAGTTGGAGGACCAGGTCCCTAAAATGAAACATGACTGRTAGCAGTGTCTCCACAAACTCCATATGTTTGGATGTTCCTTGTTCCATGATTTTCGTTTACAGGGCCATGTAGATGGTTTAACAGTTACCATTTTATTTAAGTCAGTTGAAACAGACAGAAGCTTCAGTATCTAAAGCCAGTTATTCAGAGAGCAGAGGCTTGTAGGACAGYCTCAGTTTGGATCCCAGTGTAAAGGAGCCAAGACTTGAACAGCATCTGAGTTCACCATGGTCCCTCATCCCTGGCAATGTGAAGAGATTGGTTCACACCATGGAAGACGGTACAGAGAACCCGGAGTTAATATTTATTAGAGCAGCATAMAGTGTAGGGCAATGATTTACTCAGATGATTTCCATTCTTTGTAACACTACATCCCAACTATTTGACTTAATGCTGAGACATAGTCAAGAAGTTGGGGAAGAGCTTTTGTGAAGTTGTCAAGAGCCACATACTCCAAATAAAAACYCGGCCTGTAGAAAACAAAGGATATCAATATAAACAATGCATTTTATATCTGTGTAGTGGCCTTCAGACAAAATAAGAAGTAGGAGTACATCTAGAGAATGGGTCATAAATAGAATATAGTACCCAAACTAGTGTTATTTTTGAGTATAGTTTTTTTTGCTTTTCTCTTTTTTTCTTTTTTCTTTTTTTTTTTCAGGATACGACTTTGCAAGGGTTCAGAACTCTCTTTGGTCTTATTTGAATGGTATTTTATCAGCCAGACAAAATAATATTAAACTATTAATATCATTTTGCTAAAACGGATTAGAATAAAGATTTAATGTTCTGCTTTCTATGAGGAGCCTGATGTCCACCATGCAGTGCTGTAATAAAATGGAAACAAATGAGCCAACTCGAAGTTATGACTCTCCATGGTTTTTAGGACTCTCATACATTTTTATAAAACATATATGAGAACTTCTGAATTGTTAAATTGGGTTTTTTTTAAAAAAAGAAATTGTGTTCCAATACAGATATGCAGTAAAATTCTGCATGCAGCTTCATTTGCAGTATGAGATAGAGTACTTCAATAATGTGAATGCCCCGGCTACTGAGTAGAATTTAAAAATAAATAATTATTTTACAGTAAGTAAATACATGCTATGATAATGATATATTGTTTAATCAGCAAGTTGCAGGTCTTGCAGGTTAAATAGCCTAATGAAAAAATAATCATGTTTCTGTATATTAAGATTTTAAAAAACATATTGGTTTATGTCAACTCTGACAAGAATTTGTTGGAGATAGGCATACTAGAAGCAAGCTAAATGTAGCTGCTAGTGTTCACAGAAGTGTAACTAGAATGGCTTATGAGTAATAAACATGAAACTCACTTTAGTAATTATGGTAAAGATTTGCCTTGGGTTTTATGCATCAAGCTGAAGGAAGACTCCACCAYCTTCTACAATAAAATTATTATTTTTCATCACATAAGGCTATCCTAAGTTCGGGGATTTTGTTGGATTTTTACATGACTGAATATTCATCCTACTGAATGTCTTATCCTCTGAGACAGCACAAATTGTCCTAAGAGAAGGTTATTAAGGAACTACCACTATCTCTGGCAATTTAACTTTAGCACTTGGCATTCTTTGCCTTCCAACAGCATTGTAAATGCCGCTAGTTTTATTTTTACTCCTAAGTTAGCTTTGCATCAGAACAAACATCCCTAAAATGCATTAGCCTCATAGCAAAGGACTGGAAACCTATGAAGCAAGAAGCCTGACAAGGTCTTCAGGGAAATCTTGAGTGCTTATGGGAATGATTTATTTTCAAAGGGCTTAAGCAAAATCAGCTCCAGAAAAGATATGAATGTTTCAGGGCAGGTGTATGGAAAAGACAGTGTGGCTCCATGATGGACTTTGCCTTTTTTAAATAATTTCGTTGAAACCACAGTACCCACCTTTGTATTTTTACAGGCACTTATTCACAGAACAACACAGATTATCAAGACTTTATTAAATACTGAAAGATGAGACAGTCTGTGAATATGTTAGGTCAATGACGAGATGAACCAGGCTTCACTGTTCATGGGATCCCTGTGCTTGCAGGTTGGAAACTTGAGAGGGACAACAGACTGAGTTTCAGAGATGGAGGGTGCACTATCCAACGGGCAGGACTGGTCTTGTGTCAGAGCTCCCTGCTGCAGGGTTGTGTCAGCAGCACAGCTGCTCCTGGTGAAGAACAGGGCAAAGTGCTCTTAATTAGGAGTGATATCTAAGGATACATGCACTGTATAGGTAAGAGCAAATGACAGAGAGCCCGTTGTGTTGTTAGGAGTCAACAGCATGCAAGCATGAGCATTTCTCCTCCCTGTCCCAGGAGGAGCGTGAATTTCACTGCACAGTCCTAAGATGGTCTTAGATGAAGGTCTCTCTTCACCTTTTCTTTCTTCCTTTCTTTTGGAAGCCATAAGTCAAGCCAGAAGAGTTTTTACTTTTTTTTTTACTTTACAAGTACAGTTCACAAGCACCAGACTGTGCTTTTTTATGACTGCGCAAACAGGTCCCTTTAAGGGAAAAAAAAAGTGGGAGATTGAATTTAATTTTGAGAAGTATCATAGTCATTTCATAGTTTACATGAAACTTAGTGAGAGTGAGGGTCCTAAATTTAGGTTTATTTATGTCTTTTGACAGCTCTTGTCAAAAGAAACTGTCTTGTCTTTGTCTTGTCTATGTCTTTTCCCTCTATGCATAAATAATCTGAGGATAGACATTTTCTTATTGGTAGGCACGTGCCTTCATTTTCTCCCTTCTGCTTTCAGTAGCAGCTCTTTAGGACAAAGGTAACTTAACTCTCCCTGACTCTGGTCTTTTTCATGTATGTATAAATGATGTTTCCCAAATGAACTGGTAATAGTTCCATCCTTGCAAGTGGGGCAGAGCTTGTTCTTTGGACCAAATATTGTCTTCCTCTAATGCAGAAGTTGTTAAAGAGAAACAGGAAGAAAAAGGAAGGGACGGATTCAAATTCAGCCTTACAAAAAGCCAATTACTGAGCTCCTAAGCTATTCCCATAGCTTAGATCATAATTACTCCCTAGAAGTAGAAATAGAAAACTGTAAGCGAGGGAGAGAAACTAGCAGGTGGTACAAACCTTATTGTGGTTAGACTCCTCTGAAAGTTTCTTAAATCCTTCTGCTACTAGTTTCCATAATCAGATCTCYGCATTTACTGCTGCTTTAGATTACCACATGGAGTTTAATGCTGGAAACAAATTGTGCAAGGAGATGACCTGACACCAATGTGTGGTTCTGATCTACTGGATCAAATGGTGAACAAACATAATGTGCAGATTATGAATGTGTAGAATGCATGACTGGAAAGTTACAAAGATTTTCCTTTAAGTCTAGTGGAAATGCCATGGTACTAACCAGATCTTATATATGATGCCCAGGAACATCAAGTAAAATCTATTTATTGCAAGAAAAGGTGCAAGTATTCACAGTTCATTTATAAACAGCCTTTTTTCCAACTCCCCTATGCATGCATGTGCCTGCATGTATATTCATATACACAAGAAAATGTATGTTTTCTTTCTATAAAATGCATTGCTACTAATTTAGAAAACTCTGTAGTTTGAAGTTAATGATGTTCCTGGAAGCTATTTGATGGTTTGCTGTACTCATGGTATGAATTTTGTGCAGCAGTTAAATAAAGTGGACATATGATATTCAAGACAATAAACAGAATCAGCTCCATGGCTCATGATGGAATAAGGGCTCCAAGCTCTGGTTCTTTTGAAGTATACGTGGATGACAAGTAGCAAGATGTTTCTCACTGTTAGTAGATGAGTGAACTCAAATGCAAAGTTCTGCAATGCACATGGAGTTTTCTAACCTGGAGTATTAATGTCTTCATCCTCAATACTGTATTGATATTCATTTAAAAGTCTTGATTTGTGTACGCTTTTATCATTATGACCACAATCTTTTAACAGTGATATAGAAATGAATGAAGTTTCACCATTTAATTTTTTCATTACAAATTTCAGTTCATAACTTTCTTCCCATTTTTTTTTCAGTAGGAAGTTGTGTGTTCTCAAGTGTTGATTTCTAATTGTTTGACTAAATTATTCGTTTAGGACTTGACTTTCTAGAAAGAACTTAAAAAAAAAAAAGAAAAAAGGACAAAAATATCTCAATGTTAAGTGCAGTGAATTTTTGAGCCATTTGGCTGTGTTCACTCTTCAGCAGATTAAGTGTTCATATGCATGCAAAACAGTTTTAGTAGGAATTTTAGTAGGTAAGTAGTGGCTTATTTTTATCCCTTAATATGTAAGAATTCCAGTGATCTTATCATCTGAATATGCATGTTCCATGATTTCAAATTATAGCATGTGACTCATGGAGCATGTAGGTTCCTTAATATGTTTTGCAATTGTGTGTTAATAAGCTTACGAGAACTAAAATATCCACTGTGACTTTGCCAGTTTGCAAATTCAGTATTGTCCAATCTGACCAAAACCTGTTAGAACCTAAGTTTCTTTCAGTCAATCTTTATAGTCCTCTTTTCATTGTAACCTTTGTGTTGATTGCRATTAACCCTTTAGATCCTATCAAAAACTTTGTAAAAGTAAGCTTTACTTTGTGTAGATTTTCTCTGAAATTAGGAATTCTCCTTCACAGCAGTTACTAAAGTCTCGTTTTGTAAAGTGTATGGTTTGTTGCACTTGGAAAATTAATTTCTTCCACTATAATAACTTTTTGCTTTGTGAAATTTACAACCTCTATGTGCTTGTCTGCAAATCTAGCCTACTTCTCAAAAACTTCACAAAGCTTTTAGAGATTAAAGTTATCATTGTAGAGATAATTTTCAATGTGGCATGGTAGGGATACTGTAGATAAATGTCTATATAAATGTCTATATTTTCACTATAGTCATGAATGAGATAGCTTAGAATTTCTTGATCATAATTCCATTAATAAGAAGAAATCACCAAAAGTGAAACAGAGGTATTTTCAGAGCTAAATGGTTGTCTTTGCTGGTTAATTTCAATTTATTCAACAAAAGCAATAGCTTAAAGACTTAGGACCACAGATAAGCAATATCTGGGAAGGAAGACATCTTTTTGTTTTCCCCTAATGGCTGAAGTAATTTAAAAGTGCAACTTTGCAATTAATGCTTTCTTGACTTAACTAAGCACAGCTGACCAGAGGTTCCGTAGCAAAATGGTCACCCGAAGAAATCTTTCACAGTTTTGTGATTGCAGGTAATTAATGATACTGCAGTGTTCACAAGACATGGTATAGGAAAACTCATGAATTCTGCAATAATGTTAATTATTTGCCACAGGCTGTAGTAAAGATTTAATGACAGCCACCGTTGACCAAAATATACTTTTAAAATAAATCTGTTAGTTTTCAGTAACAATCCTTTTTCCACAAAGTGAGAACATTTTACATTTTTGAGATATGCAAAATGTTGCCACACACATCGTATAGATACGTTTACCACTTCTCTGCAAACATATGGGAAATATATGTTTTGTTCCCTTACGGGCAACTTCTTCAGCTCCACTGTATTTCCTGGAACCAGAGCAGCCTCTTTAAGAAGAGAAAACAGGGCAGCATACTGTGTATGCCAGTTAGCTCCTTTTTTTTTTAACACATGATTATTTTATTGGGGTGTACATTAATTAATCCTGAAGTAAGATCCTGTGTGACATTCAAAGTTGTGTTGAGTAGCGCAGAGTTTAAATATTTTAGTTTTACAACTCTGTTATGCTGGCAGCAAACAATAGTATCTCAGTGAAGTCAGCATATGAACGCTGCTTGTGATGACATCTGGAAGGCTTGTTTTATCTATAAGCACAGTTGTAGACAAATGAAAGCAGACAGATGTAAGGCTGGTGTGGCATCTTTGCCTCAAGCATTCTCTGGCTGTACATTTTCCAGTGTGTCAAAAACAGGGAGCTTTTTTGTGGAATAAAAACATTCTGTCACATCTGTACACCGACTACTGTGCTGCCTTCTCTGAGCTCTGAGGTGTAAAATGGCAGATATTGTTCAAAATTTAAGACAAAGCCAAATTTCAAAACACTGAGAACTACCTGAGTGTTTGGAGTATGAGTCACTGAGGGTCAATAAAAAGCACAAATTATGGTATTGCATTGCTGATGGGGAATGGTGACGGTGTTATGGCAAGGTTACACAAATATTTCTGAGAATACCTTGCACACTGATATTTCATTTAAATAATGAATGTGTTTGAGGAATGATGGCACCAAATTCTCTCTGAACAGTGAAGTCGGCAAACACTTCACCCTTTAGAAAGCGTAGCCTGAGCCCATGCATGTGAGACACACTCTTTATGTGGAGTTACACTCTTAACAGGCCTGGTGCTTTTCTGTGTAGATGAGTTTTCTGAAGAGAAAAATACTGTGTGTTTGCTGGAGATAAGCAGGGAAGMAAATGTAGGGATTATTGTGTGAAGAGTTTTTATTTTTTATTTTTTGAATGGATTTGCTGTAGTTTTCACCAGGGATCTGAGCTGATACAAGCAGTAAAACTCACTGCACCTGCCATGGTGCATGCAATTCAACCATGAGTCTCTGGAGGTTCATGGATGAAATACTCCATCCAGTGTATGTGTCACCTAAGCCTTTGCTAATTATGTTTAAATGTATTTTTTTAAAGTATTGGAAACTCTGGATAGAATACAGCCCCTGCTAGAAGAGGCTTCCATCAGCTGTATCTGATGCTAAGC
Organism: Nothoprocta perdicaria; assembly: GCF_003342845.1. Taxonomy (NCBI): domain Eukaryota; kingdom Metazoa; phylum Chordata; class Aves; order Tinamiformes; family Tinamidae; genus Nothoprocta; species Nothoprocta perdicaria. Next base: position 837,279 of record NW_020454139.1, on the reverse strand, counting down.
AGAAAAGCATAGYGGGCATTCACAGATCTAAGTCAACAGCAATACAAACTACGAAGTGAAAAGGTACGAGCAATCGGGGAAGCAAACCCAGAGAACCTTCCTGACATGTTCAACTTCCTTGGTATCCTTTGCCTGAACAGCATCTGGCTGCTTTCCATTATAGTTTGTTTTTCTGCTGTGGAAGAATCAGTAGCAAAAGGTGGTGAAGTGCACAAGTTTTTTAGTAATAGAGAATCATTACGCTATCAACCTGGGAAATGCACGGTTGTCCATTTCCTGTTTGTCCCCACCGCAGTACCATCAATCTATTCAGAGTGCTTTGTATTCAGAGCCCAAGGGCCCCCGATAAGTGCCTTTGTGTATATAAAATGGCACTTTTTTGTTTTACATGCTGTTAGCATAGGGCAAAGGAAGTGAGTGTGTAATCGCATATGTACAGCAAATAGCCATTTGTACCTGCAAGGAGCAAATGGGCCCACTCAGATGGATTGGTCGGCCTTTAATAGCACTTGAGTGAGTGGGTAGGCAGACAGAGATGTACCTGCTACACCAGAGACCTGAGGCCCTTGTACCTTTGCATGACTTTTCACTTAAAAACTGCTGTTTGTGGTTCAGTGGCTCCATCACTCTATTTGTGTGCCTTTGCTTGTAAGACCATGGACTGCTCCTGAGAGTCCTGCTTTCTAAAATTTTAATGCGGTAATGCTGACCCCTTGATAATGTTCCCATATTGGAAAGCACATTAGCCTTAACTTGAAGGATGTAGTTTAACAGCCAGCAGTAAATATTTTACTTTGTTCTTCTGAGCATATTTTTGTCCTTTTTTTTTTCCTTAATGTCCAAACTGTAACAGAAGTGGCAAATCCTATCGTCTAATCACAGAACATAGTTTCACAGCCACTGAAATTTCACATCTCATCAGCTACTTGATTTGAGCTAATGAGTGAAGATGGAGAGTTAGAAAGAGCTGTAGGTACATATATCTACACAGAGACATCATCAGTAACCTATGCAAAAGGAAAGGATTAGAACTTATTTTCTACATTTTTTTTTTGCTGTTACAAAAATAACTGTGTTTTACTATTTTAGCAAACATTTTCACTTTTTGAGGTTAGCATTTCTGCCCTTTTTGATATTTCCAGGATAAGAACAAATAGACGAGCATGTTGCTTTGACCTGAGTATGATAGGTTGAAAATCTAGTGAAAATCCATCTCAGGCCAGAGCTACTCTAATTTGCTTACAATTGACTGATCTTTTGCTTCCAATGCAGTAGATCATTTTTCCAGTTTTTTAACTGTTTTTTTGTGAGCTTAAAAATGTTTTTAAAATCGCTTTCTCTAGGGTTTTTTTTTCAGGGTCCCTCACAGATAATTAGCATTTGATTTTAGTTGAAYTTTTGCCTTTTTTAATAGATATGTGTGTTTTGATGTTTAATTATGGTAACATTCAGAGGTCCATGCTCAAAATTTGGACATTCATATAGGAGTTGTGCAAATATAAAGTCAGTGGAGGGAGTAATGTCAAAATTGAGTGCTTTGATCAGTTTATATTTACTTTCATATAAATGCAAAAAAGAATACCAGAAAGTAATATCACAATTAGTATTCAAAATTGATTCTTTATTATTATGGATTTGAATCTACCTATTTTTCTCACATTGTGTAGGATCCGGCATCACATATAATTTTATCCACTCTTTGGTGGCTTTCAGAGAAGCACAGTTTAGTCTAGATGAATGAGAATCCAGTCATTGTAGTTTGGATCTCACACATTGCAGCTTTGTGCATTGCAGTTCCAGTGGCTTTTGCTGAGCTGAGTATAAATGAAATCAGAACCCGACTCAGAGTCCGAGTGTAATCAATTTTACCTCTAGCTGGTGCCACCTTTTCCTTATTGCTAATGTGCACAGCAAAAAAAAAAAAAAAAAAAAAAAAAAAAATTATTCCTTAGGACAAGAGTCTGAGAATTTGTGAAATGTGAAAAAAATCTTCTTGGTCCATGAAACCAAACTGCGTATTTAGTTTCCTTTTGTCATCTCTGAACGCCAAGGGTAATTTTTAATTTTTTTCTCTGGAGAAAGACAATTTGCTGTATAGCTTTAGCTTTACAGAGGGGCTGGCAGAAAGTTTGGAAATTGCTTATGCTTTGTGTATTGTAGTAAGAGAAAATTTTATGCTGATATTTGAGGAAGTGTAAACATGCAGGCACACACACCCCCTTTCCGACCATTAGTGTATCGTGCTTTTTGCTTTATAGTGGAGTGCAACTAGCACTCTGTCTTCATTCGCGCCCTCAGTTTTGTCTTGCTCAGCTCAGCCGGTAGCTGTCAATAGTCTAGGAATGCTGTTTCTTCTCCTTTATATTAAGTGACAAGTTCTTTTTCTTACTGCTGGAGTAGATTAATCATAATACATAATGTGATCATTCTGGTGGGACAAAACCACACTCACATCCTTACAAAGTACACCAGTACAGTACACCAGCATCCAAGGGGCTCATTTAGGCTATGTGCTTCCTCATCTAAAAAGCACCTGTACAGGAGACAAKTTACACTTATTACATCTAACAGTTCCTTCATTTTATAATTTGCATTAAGAGATATTTTTTGGGCAAACATTCTGTGTTCAATGAAGAGTAAAATCAGGGATCAGTAATAGCCTATGCAGGAAAAAGGTAGCAATTTAGAATCTTTTTGACTTCTGAGTTTTCGTGTCTTTTGGTGTCACGGCTTCCACAGCTTCCACATAATTTCATTCTGATTTCTTTTTCCCTTGTGCTGGCTTAAATACAAGTGTATTTACATGAGAGTCAGAATTTCCTGTGCCTTGTAGAATTTCAAAAAAAAAAAAAAAAAAAAGTAGCACGGGCCTTTGCAAGGGAATTGGCGTTGAATGCAGAGCGGATAGAAGTATCCTGTAAGTCAGTCATTTCCTTTTGTGATTCCCATATACTTCAAGAATGAGCATATGATTTTTATTGTATTTGCCACATTTCTGTTCCTGTCCTGAAAACTCTGGGAGAACATAGTGGAGGCCAATCCACTTTGTGCAGAAAGGCCACCCTGTGCTTTCACTCTGTCAGGTGTGGGGCATAGCCAGGACATAGCTAGAGAAATATGCAGAAGGAAAGGACAAAGGCAGGAGGAGAACAAAGGTGAAGGATGAGGTACCAGAGATTTATATATCACGCTATTACATTTGTAACTAATCTTAAGTAAAACTATTCAATTAGGTCAGCAACTGGTCCACTTCAAGTTGGAGTTGCTAGTAGAAAGGCTATAACATTATTAAACCAATCTTATTTCTTATTGTTTCATTATTTATCTGCATTGCCATTTACTTTGCGCCAATATAATGATTGTTTTAAGCCTATCTAAAAACTAAAATAACTTGCAYGTTATCTTTGCCCCAAATGAGCATGATCTCTTCTTTGCGTTAGCAGTAGACCCTGCCATGCTTGTAGCAAGGGATCTTTAGCTTTTTCCACTGGATCTAATTCAAACTCATCTGTTTCATGGAGAGAAAGAAAGCAAGAAGGCATGCACTGTTGTGAATGTGACATTGAACATGATTTCAAAATAAATCTTTCTGGTTTTCCTTGCTGACAGTGGTATTTCATTCCAGAGATCATGCTCACTTTAGTTTTCATTGCTTTAGTTTTCATTGCTTTACTTTTAAAATGTTTATTAGCCATATTGCCAGGCAGTGGGTGCAGACTCACTGGGACCAGAAGAAGCTTTTGATCCTTTAAGAATTCCTAATTGGTTTTGTATGATACATTTGGCAGAGAAGTTACCCAACCCCATTAATGCAGAACTGGTAAGGAAATGGAGTGCAATGATGGTAAAGATTGTTATCAGAGAAAGGGTAAATACATTTGGCATATATCCTTCTGCTTCATTATTTGCACGCAAATATCAGTATGACTTGGAGACGGAGCATAGGAGAACACTTCACCGTGTGTCCTCATAGAAGAAATTACTTCCACTTGAATTTTGGATTAGGACTTCAAACATCACAAGATTTTTTTATTTATGAACCCCAGCAGTCTCTTCATAAGGAATATTGCAATCAAAATTACAGCATAAAACCTATTGCAGTCCCTTTTAAGTTAAGTTTGGGAAAAACAAATTGTGATACTTTGAAAATACTAGTATTTTTCTAGAGTGAATAAGAGCTGAAGATTTGAAGCAATTTGAGTTACTTTTAGTAAGAAGAGATTTGAAAATAATAAGATTAAATTTTTATTGATTAAAGCACTGAAAGAGTTTTYGAAGTCAGTGAAGAGAAAGTGATACATGGAGACCTTGGACATGGAAAAAAATATTTCTTTATAAAGCATGTGTTAATAAAGAAAGACTTCAAGGTCATTTACTTGACATTAGCAAATGTAACCTTTGAGGCTGCCAGCTTTGAAGCTGCATCTTTGTTTTTTGGTAGTCCTGTAGCAAGTGACGACGTCTGTCATACCTAGCTGCATGTGGCCTTGAGCCCTTCATGGAAGGGAGGGGGCAAGTTGTCTTATTCTTCCTATTTTGACCCATACAAAATTGTCATATAGACTCTATATAGTGGTTGACTCAGGCCAGAAGATTATTCTATGTACACAGAAGAAAATGGTGCATTTAGCCTCAGAAATAACTTCTGTGTTCTTCTGTGCTGATCCAAAATTAATCCACACCTGTACACTTGTTTCCTAAGGCTTCATTAGGACCAAATTTCATCTGTAAGATTGTTAGCATTTTATTTTGTAAAATGTTTAGAAAAACTTTCCAATATTTACTTGAATTATTTCTACTTGTCCTGTTGCATATTTTTCATAGGTATCTTTTTTTTCCTACTGTAATCTTAACTTTACAAAGCAGTATTTTAAATGTTGTTTTAACAACGGATTTGTGGTTGGGTTTGGATGTAGAGGTGCTGCAGAAGGCAAGATGAAAACATGAAAAAAAAATTAAGGTCTTACACACTTTTAAAAATAAAAGACTAAAAATTCTTGAATACCAGGGAGTACATTATCCTGGAGCAATAGCACCTGCTATACTCAGGTAAGAGAGAACAATATTTCAGTAGAGAAATTTTCAAATCATGAGAACTTTCAGTTACAGCGGTTAAAAAAAAAAAAACACGTTTGAAGCAAGTTTCTGACAGTCATTTTACAAAATAGCGAACCCTCCAGTTGTGATGCTTGTGAGAAGTAAGGTGGAAAGGTCTATAATTCTGATCTACAAGATAACAAGATAATCAGCTAGCTGTATGGTTTGAGTAGCACTAGGTCAGCACCTACCCAGCCTTCCATACAGCAAAAATGAAAGATAAGCTGCAGTTGAAGCAAATCATCTGGGTGTTTAAGAGATTTGAAGACCTGCTTCAGTCTTCACATTTTGCTTTGGTAAAAAGCAGGTCAGCCATCCAGTACATGACGTTTAAGCTGTCTTTATAATGACAGCTGTAGCATCAGCAATTGGATTGCCTCAGGAACAGAGCAGCAGTAAGTATTTTAATACTTAATAGTGGAGAATTTTTTTTAAAAARGCAATTTTAACATTAATTTTAAATTCCTAAACAGTCACTATTGAGTTAGATTTCTCCCGTATATGGAAAATCCAGATGCTAGTGTAATCTAATGTGAAAAAAACGTTATCTGGAGGACATCTAAAAGTACAATGTTGTACCTTAATCCTTTTTTACTGAAGCCTTTTTTTTTCACTAGTAAAAATGACTCACATTTTCTGTTTTACATATTTTCCCAGATATTTTTTCAGAGAGGGATGCAATTTTCTAAAATGCCTTTTTCTGCTGCTACCCAAATTGTCAAGAAGCATTAACTTTATGGTAAAAATGAAGCGCATCTTAGAAAAAATCTTCACCCATGTCTGTTGCTTACTGAAACTCCAGGACAGGGGTCAGATGCCAGTTCTCAGGAGCAGAGTAGACGTGATTGCTGTTTCAGTCAGTGCACAGTCTGGCCGAGAGGAGTATTTCTCGCTTCCTAGCAGGGTTATTTGGCCAGAGCAGTTTGCAGTGCAGGGGCTAAGATTGGGGAGCAGAGTCCTGCGAGGAGGTGCGATGCACCCTGTGTCTTGTTAGGAGGCTCTTCTGTCTGTCAGGGAGAAATGATGAGCTATGGGGCAACTAATACACTTCTTCAGGATCTCCATTCCTCTTGTGACTGGCTCGCAAAATCTAAGCCCAAAAGATGCACGATTTCGCAAAACCAAAACCACCCATAGCTTTACTCCTCTCTGGTGACCGGAAGAGCTAATAACAGAAAATGAATTTAAAGGATTTATAGGGAGATAGCATTGAGAAACAGCTCCCAATGTAGCTCTAGGAGTCACAAGGCTATCAGTATTCTGCTGTCCTCCAGGTTCTCACTGCTGTATGCTACAGGCTTTAGAGACTGCTCTTTCCTTTCGAGCAGTGGCTCTTAGTGTAGCTTTCTCTGTTGCATGGTAAAATATTCCCAACATGCATCCTGAATTGTACTGAGGAATGAGGATAAAAGACAATGTTTGATTTATTAATTTCTAGTGGATTAGAACTACAAATGTTTGCTATGTTTTTAATTTGAGAAGTAGAGAGAATCACAGCAGCTTTTAATTATACATTTTGTGTAATGCAGCCCTGAATAGAACAGAGCAAAATTAAAATTGTGGATCAAATGCTAAATCTGAGGAGTGACTGAAGTGAGCTGTAGTGTAATGCTAATGGTTTTGCGTCTTCCTGGCATTATGTCAATAATAGCTCTAATCACATTAAATAGAGAGCCCATTAGCTTATTCTCTTCAGCAGCATGCACCATAGCAACATATTGTGAGCTTTGAAATAACTTTTGTGATAAAATTTCTTTCAAAAGCGTTGATGTCTATGAGCTTGGGAGAAGGGTGTGGTTTAAACATCATAATTAAAAACTCTAAACCAAAAAAAGTAGCAAAATCTTCTCTGTATCTCCTTAATTAAGCAGCAGTTTGCTTAATTTAAAAGCTTGACATTCTACCCACTGCTTGCTGATTTAGGTATTTTTTTTTAGCGAGTCCATGGCAGTTTTGTGAAAGAGACTTTTCTTATCCTAGCTGTACCTAAAAAAAATATATATTTTATAGAACTTCATCTTAAGGGCAAGAACCTTCTTTATCAGATTTATTACATGATTTTTCTGCTGACATGTTCTAGCAGGTAACATCGCTCTTATGTTGTCTTATATGCATGGAAAAACTGCACCATATTCACTTGTCTTCCCCTATCCCTTGTCCCTCTCGCACCCCTTTCAGAATTTGCCTGAAAAACATGATGTTTATTTGTAACTGTTAATCTTAAACAAATATATATATGATAGTTGTTTAGCCCGCTCTATCTGCAAAATTCAGATTTTGCAAAGTGATTATTTTTGAAAAACTATACTTTGAAGGCAATAGATGTTCAAAATTTACGCCATTCTTAATCAGGTGAGAAAGCAGAATTTTGGTCACAGATACCCACACATCTGTCATGAATACTTCAGTAGAAACTGCAGACTTTTATATCTGGTGGTCGAATTTGACCGCGGTACCTGCAGCCCTTTCTCTGCTGGCTCTGCTCATCAGCATCTGGTTTCCTGTGTCTCCCATCACAGGCTCTTGTCATGACTCGTACAAGCTCTTTCTCCTCCCTAGCTCTTGCTCCCAGAAACAGTCGGCACTTTCTTGGTGTCTCTATTTCTTTTCAGGTCTCAGATGAAAACATTCCTTTTACCTCTTAATTTCCCCCTCTGCTGTTCTTTGCAATATTGGTCTAACACTAGGATGTAAGTCCATGCAGCATTTGAGGATATAGCCTGCTTGAAAAATGCTGTCCTAAATAAAACTGTGTTTTATGTCTGCACAGAGAACTATATCATGGGTATACCCCTAATTTATCTATAAATCATTCACTACGTAGGTGCCTGATTTTGGACACTATTTGATACTGGTTTTTGTTTCAGTTTGTGGGTTTTGTAAGATGTTTATTTTTGTTGCATTACAACCAKTAAACTACCAGTGCACTGAGATATTTCACACCCTATGTATAGCAAGTGACCAACTGCTGTACAGAGACCAATCTAAAATACCATGTTTAGGCATTTTCATTAGCCTGCTGTATCTTCAGGAAGGAAACAGACTCATTTAGCTGTGTGTGATGGAATTCTGGAAAAAGTAGCACAGCAGTGGAAGAGACAGCAGATACCAAGGAGCTGTGGAGGCCTGGTGTGGTGTTCACATACACCTGCGGTCTCAGTAACTGCAGCTGACCTGGTTTATTCCAGATACATGAGCCATGTAGGTCTAAGTTGTTGCTTAGATTGCACCAGTTTAGATTACCTAGTCATTTGCACATATCTTGCAGCTGACAGAGATGCAGAACAAAGGCAATCTGATGCTTTAAATTAAATACACAGTGTTTAGTATGTGGCTAAAGTCTTATTTTTCTTCTTGTACTTATACAGAAATCTTTATTGCTTTTCTTATTTAAGCCAAAAGATATGTCARGCCTAACAAGCACCTTATCAATTAAAAAAAAATAATAATTAAATGTTGAGAGAAGAAGCTTAATCCTGTTCAGTTAGATGACAAGAATTTATTTTGTGGTTTTGTAAGTGTCTGCAGTAAAATTTTTAGAAAAAAAATCTTGTAAGACAATACAGTCTGATAGAGGTTATAAAATTCTTTGATGAGCCACAGTTCATAATTCTGCAATTTGTTTATTAGTCTCTTTTGCAGTATTTAAATGGAGTGACAGGAGTAGCGCTCTTTTCTGCCCTCCATGTGCAAATTGTACAAATCTCCCTATCATATAAGCGGTATCAGACAGAAAGAAAAAAAAGCCATCTTTTATGCTGATTGTCAGACAAAAATTTTCATTGAGAAAATAAAGATTTGTTCTAGTTCATGCAAAAAAAAATAATGGAAAGAGAATCATAAGAATTCACAAAAGGATATACATGCACCTCTGTTCTTGTCTATTGACACATGTACAAAATTGATGGTAATGCCTACGAGTTATGAGTCTACATCATTAAAATAATAGATCTCAAGGGGAATAGTTTCAAAGGGATCTCAGGCTGAACTGAAGGGAAAAGACTGCAGATGGCTTTGGCTGCATGTATGTACAGATGAAGAGCTTATACACAAAAGAAGTGTCCAAGCAAATGTATTCTTGTGTGTCCAAACTAACATGAATAGATGCATTTTCAAAAAAAAAAAAAAAAAGAAAGCATGTACAACATTTTAGTTTTTTAACAAGCATATGTCTTTGAGTCATTCTGAGACCTTCAGGACTCCTTCCATTTACACTTGATAGAAAGGACAGCTCCTGCTGTGCTGCTTCTCTGCACACACACATGTAGTGTCTTTGTAGTTCTCTTGCTTGTCATTGTCTCTATGTATGTTAAGTGGAGTCAATAACAAAAGCCCTGGGTACTTTCTGTCCCCACAAACCTCTGGACAACCCACTGGCCAGAATAAGGCCAGTTCTCTCATGTTGCATTATTTTAAGAGTAGATTGCTACTTCCCTGCTCATGTAAAACATCACATTTTCAACTATAGTATCATTTTCCACAGAGCTTATGGAATTTCTGATGTAAATTGTGATTGCCACCAGATATCCACATTATTTCTCAGTATTAGCATTAGAGTCAGTACTGACTAGTAAATGCAACTAACTACTCTTGCCATATTAAGGCCAGCTTCCTGCTGTTTGTATACTTACTTACTTATATCATATGTCTTGGTAAGGATTTGCTGTATTTTTTTTCCAAAATGTTCCATGGTTTCCTAATTATTGCACAATTACAGGTGACTGCCTCACTGAGGGCAATATTTTACAGCTTTTGCTTGAAATTAAGAGGTATTTTTTAATTTATTTATCTGTTGTGAATGATATCAGACAATAGACTTGGATGCCTCGTATTTTCATCATCTGATAACCTCTAGGCATCTGAAAAAATGGTGAAAAATACAATTGAGCAGAGAGAAGTTTGTTACAAATTCATTTAACTTGCATCATAGATACACGTGATTTTAAAAAACAAAACTCTTAATAATTCCCTCTGCTAGTCCCAGTCCCTGGCAAGATGATAAGAATTAAAAAAAA
>NW_020454139.1:772436-827145 GCF_003342845.1 Nothoprocta perdicaria | reverse complement strand
TGTTTTATTAGTGAATAATGGAGGTGTAAGTAGGCAATAAAGATCATTAAAATCAGAAATTTTCTGTATTGATACCCAGTATCAATGTACAAGGTACACAGAAGTCTAATCTCTGTATTTCCAGGATTTATGCATTATCCCGACTGTTATCTGTATTTTATATCTGCTTCCAGAGATTAACYGGTTTAGGCACTACTTAGATAAGCAGAACCCACATAGGTAGTTTTACAACAGCAAGTAGTTGCACCGAAGTCAAGTTAAAAAAAAATACGCACGTGCAAGACTGAAATTTTGGATTATAGTCTTGTTGAGGCAGGACCTTTCTTGCTTTATGTGTTGCTCTCTACTGCCTTTGGCTGCTTTTTCATTTATACTTTCAATACTTGAAACGCTTATTAATAAATATTTTCCAAAAATTCAGGGATTTCCCATCATTCTCATTTATATGCTGAGATAAGGCACTTCCTGAAGGCATAGTCAAATTTGATACCTACCATTGTGTTTAGCCTGGATTTTGAGTATATTTTTGTCCTGTAATTAATGCATATTGTTTGCAAAAGTTGTTTGGACTCGGTGGGTGCCTCAGAGCTGGAGCCCAGTGTTTTAAGTGAGTGGCCCATCAGATTCTTSGCATAGCTCACACTCTGTTGAAGTAAAAGAAAAGAAAGTGGGTATGTTAGGCCCCATGCTGGAGACAAAGTTATTATCTTATTCTTCTGGCAATTTTGAATTAGCTTTTGCACTAGCCATGCCAGTAGGTAGGTGAATTTCTTCATAAAGAAATTGAGCTGAGGATGAAATGGTTGGAAAATGGTTGGTTCCTGCTCCCCTTCCCCTTCCTTTCTGTCTATCTCCCTTACTCTTTTTTTTTCTGTCTCTCTCGCTGTCTCATTTTCTTTTGCTGTTTTCTCCTTCCCTTACTCCTTTTCTCTCCTTACTCTCCTCTCCTTTTCTCTCCTTACTCTCCTCTCCCTACTCCTTTCTCTCCTCTTCGCCCTGCCCCATCCCTGCCCCCAGGATGTAAAGCACCAGCAGTCATGCTCTGCAGGTTCATAAGAGGTGGGAATATTTCCAGCTTTCTGGCAGGTAGAAGACATTGTTATGGGCTGAATACACTTACATCTGAATAAATTCCCAGGGAGGCTGAGAACCACTGACATGGTAGGTATGTAAAACCATGTAACTGACATCAAGGCCTGTTGCACTTTTGTAGCCTCATTGAATCAGTGGAGCGCTTAGTCCCAGGTGGGGTAAATGTCACCAGGATCTGCATGCCTGACAAGGAGTTACACCTGAGGTGCGGGGGACATACTGCTGCTTTGCCCTTTGTCATGGAGGCTTCATCATCGGTTTTGAAAAGTATATTTTCAAAACTCTACAGCAGCTTACGTATGTTGATTGGGAGTAGTGGAAGGAGTCATTACAGGGCAAGCTCTTCAGCCCTCCAAAGTACCTCTTTAAAAAGGGTAACTCTTTCACTCAGACCCAAGGTGAAGCTGTTCCATCTAATGCTAATGATAAACAGATAATACAAACACACACACACACACACACACACACACACACACACACACACACACACACATATATAAAGCACACACACACACATATATAAATGCACATATACACAAATAATACAAAACGTATGAGCGAGGTTGAGGCCTTGTTGTGTTTTCTCTGAAGTTCATCTTGAACACAGCTCCAACCAACATTCTGCCTTCTTTCTTTTGTCAAATAGTTTCCTCTTTTTTGAACGTGCTGTCAGGCCTGCAACTGCAGGAGAGGACTCTGCTTGGTCCAGTTCAAACAGAGCAGTCAAGTCACTCTGCCTAATATAAAGCCCAAGCCAGATAAGTGAAGTGACAGAAGAGTGCTATAAAAGCTTTGACTATCTAGCAAAAAAAGTGTTTAAATATCATGAAGCTCAAGAAAGTTTCTTTTAATTGTGTCAAGGATTTCTGCCTCAACATCTACCACTAAAGAGCTTTTACTATAACAGTAGTAAGGTGAAGACCAGGAACTTTAAATAATAGGTGAAATTCTCAAGGAAACCTAAACAAAACACATGAAATATGTGTGTGTGTCATTAATTTAAAGCTAAAAAACATGTACAAATGGTTTTTGTACATTTGATACTGAGCCTGACCTAAAAATATGCCTGGTAGTACATGGATATGTTTCTCTGTGGTCTGAGGGCCCTGACTAGAGCATTGGCTTCACGTGGCAAGTCTCAAGCAGCGTGGCCAGGTTTGGATGTTGAAACACTTGCAGTATGTGATACCACCTTGAAGTGGAAATGAGGCTCCTTGGAAATCATTCTTCCTTACGTGGCTCTGTACAATACAAAGCGCTTAAAAATGCTAAATGGACTCTGCTTTTATGGCTCTGGCATCAGTCCAGACCAGTGCTGGCTTATGGATGGTTGTGCTCCCCATGAGTGTTCATATCACAGCTCTTACCCCTCTGGTAAAAACGAGAAAGGAGACAGCAGCAAGGAGGACTGTGACTGGGGAGGTGACTGTTGCTTCACTCTCCTTTTTAATGCTCACACTCTTTTACAGCTTCTTTCCAAGGCTCACCTGTCCTGCTGTCATGAGAACACAGCTTCATTCTTGCTTTGTCTTCCCACCTAAAGCTTCAGTTTTTGCCTGCGCAGTGAGACACTGCACTTTGGAACACAGAAGGAACACAGAAGCCTTCCTTTGACCTAATAAAACTCCATTTTATGTAAAAGGTGGTTCACAAGTAGCCTACTGCCTCACTCTTATTTTTGTMTATTTGCTTATGATTTATGCACTTGTTACCATCAGGGCTTAGTGTGGGTGTAAATTCAGTGGCTTTTCACTCTTCAAAATCCATRAAAATCTAGGCATAAACCAGTGCATTACAGCACGTGCTGCTTACAGCTTGCTGCTGTTTCCCATGGCCTTGTTGCTACGTGTGTACCATGATGTAGTCATTTAAATGTGCTCACCATGCTGTGATGTTCCTATGGTGAGTCCTGCCTRGTGATTTGATTTGATCAAGGGGTGTTAAAAGTCCCTCAAGTTCCTGCGGATTGAGACCACTATGCTCCACGTAACCTGGCCTGGTTAACTCCACCAATTTGAATTAATTACTCCATAGTTCACTGCAGAAAAGTGTAGAAAACCCTTTCAAGAGCACTAGCGTTGCATTTCTAAAAACTTGGCAGCAGCTATTGTTAAGAGAACTTCATGACACACAAGTATGTTTTAAGTAGCTTGTAAATGGCTATCAGTTTTACAGATGCCTTTAGAGGTCTGACCTTACTGTGGTCAAAATTGACATTGGCTTGCAGGCTTTAAGTTCCTGTTTGCCTTTGTCAAGACTGCAGTTATATGTCCAATGCATATAATGGCGATTTTATTTCAGATATTCCTAGCACTGAGGGWCAGATGAGTGATTCTGTAATTGCTGAGCATGTGGAAATTGGGAGAGTTGTTTGAATATTTCTTTCATACATCTTTCTGCTTTCCTTTGCTCCAGTGCATTTGTCCCCTTTGAGTATTTGTATGCAGAGTAGCCATTGTTTTATTTTAGAACAAACACACATGATAAATTTAGTGTCAGAACTATAATCTGTTAAATTTCTAGGGTTAGATTACATATTCAAGCTTGCATTTACAGATGGGATTATGCATATACAATGTATGTATGTACATATGTATGTATCTGTATTTCTATATATGTATRTTTACATGCAAACATAGATAAAAAGAACATTCATTCTATTTTAATTTTTTTTTAGCCTCCCAACAGAATTTCATAAATACATAGAGTATAAAATATTTGCATCATGATGGCTCTGGCCTGAGCAGTTTCATGTCATGATAACCTTGTCAGTCTTTTGCTTTTGATATGCAAAATCAAAACCAAGAGGCATGTAATCCTCCATATATTGATTTTTTATTATTAAAAAGTGAAAGTTGAACAACATCTCTGGTTTAGTAGCCACACTTGGACCAAGTTTGRATGCCATTTCTAAGAACTGGGGAGGTGCCAAAGACATTAAAAGTTACTTTTGGGTTCCATTTTGCTGAGCTGTTCTTATTGCTCTCTTTTTATGAAAATAATTTTATTTGCTTTGCAACAAATATTTGTATTCAAGGGAGTCTCCTCTGTATTAAGTGGTTTGTCTCCTGAGGCAAGGGGGCTTGTAAAATTATCAAAAGATTCTTGCAAATACAAGGGCAGTTATGTCTTTTAAAATTTGCTGTGCTATGAGTAATCTAATGACAGTTTATTGGTGGCCGTTTGGGGACGTGGGATTTGTACATTTATTTGAGAATTATTTCACTTGGGAAATTCTGAACATAGTAAGCATGAATGAAGCAATCACAATATGGTGTAATAAAGGTCATTCTCCAAGAGTTTGGCTTAGAGCAGGCATCTTTGAGTATCATAGAAGTGGATCCCTCCAGCTATGTCCTATCAYCTTCCATTGAAAGAAGGAGTAGGATTGTACAGCAGCTCTCCACATAGACCTTTCTGCTTTTCTTTTCAATTCTTCACCATTTCAATTCAAATAAAACCTTATTGTAGGAAATATTCCTCTAAATATACATAGAGTGGGATCAATTTGAAGTTACATGTACGTAGGTCTTTACTTACTGCACTCTCTCAAAATCTGTGGTGCACTTTTCATGACAACTTCCCCATGAAGTAAGGGGAAGGCCTGTCTAGTCTCATTTAAGGACGAGGGGCTTAAACAAGGAAGAACCATGAAATGATGTTATCTTGTCTMGATAACACAAAAAGTGGCTGGTGGCTGGAATAAAAGTTCCGTTACCTTGGGCATACCCTAGGCACTGGGATGCCCATGTCCTGTCTTTCCTCTGAGATCACTGTATGAAAAGACTTCAAAAACGTTATTTTTCTTTTCAGGTGGCAAATATTTATAGCTTAGAAGATTTTTGATGGCTGGCTTACACCTCTGTTTAAACCCTGAAAATAGGTACAGTTTGGTGACTGAATTTGAGTTTCAAAGCCTGAAAGTTCAAACCTGAAAGTTCACCTGAAGTTCAAGCAGTAACTCTGGAGCTACAAAATGGACATAAGGTTTTTTTACACATGAACTATGTGTAAAAATAAATGCTTACCCTACCAGATATTTGGCTGTAGGAAGGAGAAGGGGAGCACATGTGTCAGCATGGCTCAATCTTGCAGAATTTCCCCAGTCGGAACTCCCATAATGTTTACAGAAAAGGGATTTTGCCTAAAGAGAGAGAGAGGCCAATGGTTTATAAGTATTTTTGTTGATCTCCAATCTTTMGTTTTTCTTGTTCATTCTTCTGTCTAGTCCATCATGTGAACGAGGTTTCTATCTTCTAATGTCTTTTTCAAGATAAATACTTACAAAAAATTGTTTTTGTTTTTCTTCTACAGTTGTTGGGACAAAAGAATAGCTAAAACCTCACAGTGTGCAAAATTATCTGGAAATGCTGAATACAGAAAAATACTGGATTTTGTTTTTTAAACGTTTGTAAATGTARTAATGTTTAAGTTCCTCTTTCAAATTTTGTTCCCTAAGTAAAGTTGTAAATGATCTGTCTAGTTAACACTGTATACATTTTCAATTTTACAGTACTTTCCTGCTTACTTCAACCTTTACCACCTGCTGATCTAAGTCCATACAAAGTATCTCTTAGCTTTTTGAATCAAGCTTAGATCAAAGGTGCATGTTTTTATTTAAATGTAAAAGATCTCAAGCAAAATTTAATACCTATGTAAATAATTTTCCTTAATGAATGGAGYTCTCTGCAACTAACTCAGTATCTCTGGAGATTGTTTGAAGAAAGCTGATGAAACCAGAATTGTACAGAAAGAAAAATTGCAAAGTACAGGGAAAAAAATGAAAAAAAAAGAATACTATTTGCTTCTTAGCTGTTATCTACTTTCATATTGTTATTTTTCCAAGGTTTTTAGTCAAAGTTACTTAGCTAAACTAGTCTCACAGTTTTCCCCAGGAGCAGCCAGCCTTTGCTCCCTGCCCTGGCAGGTTGATACTGGGTTTTGGACCCACTCTAGCCTGCAGAGAAGGCAAGTGCTAATCCTCAACTTCATTTGATGTGACACAACCAACGTACCTGTTAAAAGTACCTAACGCTTTTCTCTGTATGCATAGTTACTGTGTCATTAGCAGAGGGCAGAGGCCAATGTATTTCAAAGAGAAATACTAATGACTTATAAATGCACACTGAATATTATTGTACATGACTGTGACAGTGCTTCGTATCCTTAAACACTTGTAGCCATCCTTTGCAGACACTTCAGCGGCATTGGGTTTACTTCTCCTTTAGCAGAGTAAAAACAACATATTGAAGAGAAGGTGGAGGATTACTGCAGCACTTCCACTTATATCTGCAGCAGATACCCTGCTGGAAGTTGCATTGACTGAACACAGGACAGACACAAAGATCAATCCTAGTGGGACCCAAACCCTTGAGGTAGTGCTTACTCGAAATCAATCAGTCTTTTCAGTTATCCCTGGCAGTGAGGGCTCTTAGATTTTCTTCTGACTTAACTACAGCTTTTGCTGCAACCTGTAATAAATGTATGGTCAGAGCGCACTCCTTGTGCATGTTCCATACAGATCACTGCTATTTTCAGTCATATCAGTAATTTTATTGTATCTCGGTCTGCTCTTTCTGAATATGAAACTATCTTAATCCAATAAAGTAAATGTACATTTTACTGTGATAAAAATGTTTCCAATGTTGGAATAACTTGCTGAATAGCATTATATAATCACCAGCTTTTGGGAAAAGTCTGAGACTTCATTTTTCTTGGATGCATTTTGAATGTCATATTCCCCTTTAGTAGCTGTGCTCTGCTCCAGTTTCCATATTACACTATTTATGTCCTAGCTTTTCACTGCAGTATGTGATGATAAATTTTGGGATATAAATTTTAGGATATATTTGTTGGCTAAATGAACAGCCATGTGAAATGTAAATCAGTATCAAATATATTTTACTTTATGCAAATATGCACCTTATAAAAACATATRTTGTGTGTGAATGCATTACACATAGGATTGTATATAAATATGCATCTGTGTATATACATATATATGTTTGTGTGTATATGTAAATATGTGTATGTGTGTGTGTATGTATGTGTGTGTGTGTGTGTATGTGTATATATATATATATAAATAAAAGCATGTTCTTGAAGGTTTTGAAAGCATTGCCATGTAACCTCATAGCAGGTGGAGGCATGACAGTGCTACTGTCATGCAGTGGTCCTCCTTCTAGGAGGACCTGCACTACTGAACTACTGGCAGTTCTACCTAAGTCCCTAAAAGAGCCTCTCACTTCATGAATCATCCATTTGTCTGGCAAGCAGGGAAACCCTTGTTGTAAAAGCAAATGTCAGGTTTAGGGAGAAGGAATCGGAGATGGTTCCAGCCCATGGCAACAGGAGCCTCCTGTGCTGGGACTGCACCCAGGTCATAAGGAAATTGATTTTGTAGCCRGAGTTACGAGCAGGTCTGCACTCATTACTAACTCTGTGCAATTAATGTGATTGTCAGGAATCCAAAACAGGAATAAAGAGCTCTCTCTGACCCAAGAATGGACCTTCCCAAGACAGAGTGGGACTGAATTGCTTCTGTTAAACCTTTTGCCTAGGAGGCTGTAGGGCTGTGCTTCGTGGGGTTGTAAGTCAGTTACCTTGCCAAGAACAATACATGAAAAAGCAGTGTTTAAGAGGCAGCTGTTTTTCTGAAAAGTGTTCTTATTTACTGGTCCCAAATCATTTCTTCCTGCAGACTTATTTTGCCTCTGAGTACAGCTACTTTACTGAAGCCACTGGTGCAGGAAGTCTTTGGTGAAGGAGGCAATCAGGGTCAATGAGAAGTCAGCTTTCTCAAGGCAGGGCATATCTCGTCTCTTCGGGTCCTACCAGTGCAGTATCCTTAAYTGCAGCTTGCAATTGCCTTAAAAGATCATATATGATTGTTTTTTTACCAATTCTATTTTCTTCTCTTGAGGCAGAAATACCTCAATCAGTGAACTGAGCTTACGATTTGTTTCACTCTAATTACACCAAGGAGGTGACCCAAAGTGCAGGCAATGTGGAAAACAGGAGGCAATATGCTAATTAAAATAAATAAATAAATAAACTAATCAATACATTGACTTCAGTGCTGCCTGCCAGATTCTGCCCTGGTTCCTGCACTGATCCTGTTGGAGTCACGGGGACTGGTAAGGACAGACATGATCAAAATTATTAATCTTTCTTCATAGTATTTTAAAATGTGTCTATTAAATTAGCATGGCCCGTGGTTTTATGGATCATATTCTGTTTCCATTTGTGCTTGGATTTCTCTGCTAAAAAAAAGCCTATGTGGATGTGGTCAGAAACAATGGAAGTTGTGGAATTCAGCACAACCCTGACTATGAGATGTCTTGGAAAATACCACTGGCTYATCCATTAACTGTTAAAATAGCAGAAAAGTTCTCAGGAGGTGATAATATTGCTGTAGTTTTTGAATTTCTTCTGTTTTACCATTCTTAGTCTTATCATTTTAGAGCATTCTGTCACCACCTTGTGTCCCATACATTCCTAAATACATCTTCCAAAACATTAAATATGTGTTTACTAATTGTCATCAGGCTAAAATTCAAGTACTGTGCTCCTGGGAATTTTTTTTTTATCAGAAGCCGTATTTAAGCGATGACACGCAGTAATTTGTTCATTCTTCTGTCAGTGTAATTTACAAGACAACGACAGATAAACATAGCTATACAAGATTCATTTACAGTGACACAATGGCAGATACACAGAGCAGAACCCTGCCTATGAGATAAAGTGGACTGAGTGACTTATGCAGTAATTAGGGGATAATTGTCATTAACCTCGCAAACAGTAGTTTACCCATATTGTTTAAAAGGCTCCAGGATGCATAATGACAAGGTAATCTGTCAAAGCGCTAGGGGGAAATATTAATAAGATTTGTGCAAGCCTGGATAGAAAATATGCAGAAAGCGGCCACATTAAGCTAATTGGTGGATGAATATACACTTGTAAAAGTGCTTCTAATGGCACGTTTGCTGCTCTCCAAATGACTACTGTTAATGTGGAGAAGTGGGCTGCCTAGAAAGTCAGGACTGCTGGGACAAGAGGGTATTAAGACATGCAGGCACAGTTATTATTACTTCATACACTGTAATATAATTTCCCCCACTTTCTTTTGCATTTCAGTGCCCATAATATGTGCAAACAGATAACTCATTTCATGTGCCATAGCATTTTTATAGTCCRGTGACCTCTGGCTCTTCGGTGCCCATTCTGTGCCCTGCTGCCTCCCTTCTGCATCCCAAGGCCACCTATGATACACCTGCTTTTCTTGGTGCATATTTTGGGAGAAAACCATCAAAAGGAAAGAACCTCATTAAGATCATTTTGTATATATTGCAAGTAATAATGCATAGACCCCTAATGAACACTAAAAATGGAAATCAATCTCGTGATTCTGCTGCCATTCATGTACCTAGCATATAGCACAGCTGAATCTCTTTATGGAGGCACAACTTTGTGTTCAGTCAGAGGACCAAGGACGTAATGAAATACGGTTTATAACCATTGGCACTTTGCACTCCAGTTTTTCTTTGTTGAACAACTTCTTAATTCCTCACTATGCCCCTGGCTAGGCAAATGTCATACTGACTTCTCTGGATGTTTTACTTAAAAGTTCAGGAACATTCAGCTTCTTTTGCCTAAATTTTCCATAAGGTGTTACGTCTGCATTGAATTTAGGTTTAGAAGATCTAAAGTGAGAAAGGCACAGTCTGATGATCCTTTCTGAGCAGATAGATACCTCGCCTTGGTTTTGGTGCAGTGCATGTTACACAGAGCAGCTGCAGGAGCGTATGACATGGTGATTTGTTGGTATTATCGGATAGTGCATTAGCAAATGTCTTGGCTGAAAAGAACTTGGGTGTCTCTTGTGGCCCTGTGTATTACAAATGCAGTAGCTCAGTGGTGCTCTTTGTGAATGTCTCCTGCTTCTTGTAAAAATTTTGTGCCATTTTTCCAGTGTGGGTGAAGCTGAGACACTGAGAGGCACTTAAGGAGCTTCCTAAATTCACTCAGAGACAGTCTGATTTAAGAAAATATAATTATTTTTTTCTCAGTGAGTTGTGACACAAAACAGTTAAAACACAAGGAAACTTTCTTTCATGTCATAGCTAAATGCAGTTGTACATTAAAAAAAGTGATGGAAGTGCATTTGAAAATCAGTGATAGGGGTAGTTATATGCATGCAGGATATTCCCTGTGCACTCACATGCATTACTGCTGTTTCAGGCTTGGCTTGAACAGTGGAAGACTAGGAAAAGTTAATTCATAGCTGAAATTATTTCAGTGTTTTGCAGTGTATCCAGTAGAATCCATGGCAGTTCGTTCTGTCTGAAAGGCTTCATATACYCCATGCCTGGTGGTTCGATGGCCTCTGGAGCCGTGTCAGCCCAAGGGGAACACCCTGCGCTGCTCGCTCTGAGATGGTAGCAAAGCTACTTCGGAAACATGTAAATGAATTTTCCACTCTCACAGGCATCGTGAAAGTAAAGGCRTCAGATTTCTCTGCGCTTGGTGTCCAAAACTGTGAATTAAAAGGCTCYTTAAAGGATTTATTTATGCTTATTTTCCATAAAATGTTGAATCACCATTTGATGAAGAAAGGAGGAGTTGTCTGACCTCCACTGTGCATCAAAATGTGTTCTTGCACAGATACCATGAAGCAGCTGACATTGTTCACCTTATACTAATTTGCTCATTTAGTCAAGTCTTCAGAAATCTTTTAAAAATTAACACAAGTAAGGAGAACGTCAGGTTCTAACTGTGCTTAGATTATCTTCCTCTGAGCGTGGACATGGGTAGACTGTGCAAAAACTTGTTAGGCACCCAGCTGTAAAGATGGGTAGATGAAGTTGCTGTGATTAAATGAAGGTGGAACTGCTGTGCTTAAGTATGTTGTAACCCCAGAGTGATCTACCATTTCTCTAAAAAGAAAAATTCTGTACACACTGTTACTCGGGAAAAAAAAAAAAGCAATCATTTCTTATGAATTAAATTCTTATCAGGTCCATAATCAGGAGCATTCCATAACAAAGTGCATATTTTATCAAAAGTCAAACAATGAGCTTTAAACACCAGCAGAAGCGTTTAGAAGCAGTGCTTTTTGCATCCTAATAGTTTTACTGGAATTGCAGAGGTGAATACACATTTGTGAAGAATGAGTAAGAGTTCAAATAATGTTTCTCTTAAGAAAACAATTAGAGCACTCTCTGCCCACTCCTCTGTTTGTAAAAGATGCTCTTTCCTTTYGTACCTTTCAGCTGAAAGTCAACAGGATGTCATCATCTTTCAAGGRCAATGCTTTCAAATGTAGTAGCCTTATTTAAGGGTGGTGGGATCTAGCAAATGGGAAGGAGTTCTGCAGTTGGGACCTAAGTAGAAGTTCCATTCCAGAAGGCAACAGTGTGTGTATGCTGGAGATCCCGTATTTGGATACCAGTCCCTGTATGCTAGTGAAGAAACAGCAGGTTGATCATGCAGAGGTCTGTATGGCTTGTGTCTTCTGGATGAGATACAGAACAGAGGACTTACATGCTTTTGATCAGCRAAGACCCTGGAGGCCTTTAAGCAAGAGTGCGGTGGCTAACGGCAGTGTCCTGGTGAGATTGCAGCCACAGCTTTTGCATCCCACYGCCTTGGGCTCCAGCTCCAGAAGGACGTACTGCTCCTTGCTTTCACCCCCAAGCTGTTGTGCTGTGCTCCTGAGCATTGTCACACAACCACCCTGCTCAGTCACGTTGGTGTTCATCCCCCCTGCCCCAGTATCCGAACAGGTTTGGCTCCGTGAAGTCTTGCAATGCTGTGTTAAGTTACATTCACTCTCCAGCACAGGTAGTGGAATTGCCCTAGATTTACAGTGCAGTCAGATTTGACCTGCTGTCTACCTTATCAATTAATAAAAGTTTGTAACGGTCTTCAGGGTGCTTTTGGTGGAAAGTGCAAAATTTGTTTCTGCTGAATGCATAAGGAGAGCTGGAGTCTGAGCAAAAACTGAAGTAAATACCTTTTTATACCTGGCAGCAAAAGTAAATACCAGCAGACATATAGCCCCCCTCCTGCTACTCTTCCACTACACAGTGGAAGTGTCCTTCCTATAGATACTTTGGGGAAAGACAGCCTCCCTTTCTTTCCCCTCTCCTCATATACTGGTAGCCTCCAGGCCTTGGATGGGGAAGAAAGCATCTCCAACTGGTAAGAAAAATGGTGGAGGTCAAAGGGGAAAAAGATCCATTGCTTTTGATTTTTGCTAGTGCAGTGGAGGCTGCAGCGAAGCGCAAAGATAAAGATTTCCATTATTGACTGAGAACTCCATAGCACTGCTCCGTGTTGGTTCCCGCTGCAGCGGTATAACTCAAGGAGAGACTGCTGACACTTCAACAGGAATTTGCTCATATGGTTTTGGTTGGGGAAGGGGGGCTGCTGGCAGGTAGATGAGAAGCGATGGTTGAGGGAAAAAGAAAGTTCAGCCATGGCTCTTGGTCTGGGTGCGTTAAATTCCCTATCAGTTGCACATGTATAATCACAGTGAGCAAGTATGCACACCTTTTTCTCACGTCTACAGGAGCAAGGGTGAGTTGGGTTTAGCATGGTAAAAACACCTATCAGGAAACTGAGTATGTGAATACATTATTTCTATGAAAAGCTAGATATAGGGCGAACCTCAGCTTGCTCGTGGCTGTGACTTTTGCACAGATGCTTAGAAAGGATCAAGAGGTATTGCTCACTGCCTGCTGTGTATGTGCAAACGTGAGTTGGTGTGCAACACAAAAGTGACACACTGGTCACATTTACCGYAGAACTAGTAGGACTGCCCGTGGTGCAACAGCTTGAAATTTAATAATGGCAAGTAAAGAGATGCTCCTGGGAAGTTCAGCCAAGCAAAACCAACAACCCCTAAATCTTGAAAATCATGTAGGGTTTTCTTTATCAGAAACAAATGTTGATTTTTTTTTCTGTCTACACCCAAATTAAAACCATCCTCTGCAATTATACTATGACCAAGTCAGTGGGTTTTAGTCTACGTTTCAATCATTACAGCTGCACTCAAAATGCTTCCTCAAGATCAGCTAAGAAATATGTAGCTGTTTTAAAAGGGTTCAGAGAAGACTGATGTGTGATAAACACTGGCTTGCTTAATTAATTAATCAAATACGCATCTGTGCAATATTTGCATCCCGTATATTTGACATCCAGATATGCTTAAAAAATGAGAGTTTATGATGCAAATGCAAACKTGCTAAAACGTGCTAAAATAAATATGTCTGCCAATATGTTTTTCTATACAACTTCGAGTACTTCTCAAAAATTATCACACTAGTGCCTGAAAGTAATYCTTGAGTGCTTCCCAGAACGTGAAGTTTGTTTAAAAAGCATTTTTACTTCTTTTTAACCTATTAATCTCATCTCTTGTACAATCTTCCCTCACTATGTATTCATTCCTGCATATATCTATATATACACACTTTCTTTTACTTATGCCAAGAAGTTAATTAGTGAGATACAGACTTTTTTGCAGATTTGTTTTTGATATATATGTATACATATATATAAGTGTCTGTGTGAATGCATGTGCTTATATATAAAACTGCATCAAGATAATGCAGGCAGAAAAAACAAGCATTTAGAACAACTGATTTCATAACAGAAGTTCAAGGTTGAAGGTGCATTTTGGCATAGAGTGTTCTTAGGTTCTAAATAGGCAGCTTTTAAATTGGGAGGTTTTCAAGCCAAATCAAAAGCTTAAAATTTGCAAAGCTCAAAGGCCCTCAGGGAATCAAGGCTCCTCTTCACAGTTCCCCCCAATTAAACTCTTACAAATTAGAATGAACTTTGTGTCCATCTTCTATTGTAGCCTATTTGTATCATCTGAGATAATCATCATGAGGCCCATCACTTGCTCTGATCTGACCCAGAAGTTTAAGACATGATGTATCCTAACATATCCTGACATATCTCTTTCTAACCCACAGGTCAGCAAAAATCAGGAGACAGGTTCAGGATGATTAACCGTGACATTACTTTATAGATCTAAAGCAGTATGTGTGTATGTGAACCTTCATCCATACAGATAATAAATACATACATATATATGGGACGAAGAGAGTCAAGTGTGTGTAGGTTTAGAAAAAGATCCAGTGTTATGTCTTCTACCCTTGGAGGCTAATTGTGTATGACTTCAAGATTAAAAATTTATCTCCATCTGAAATAGAAAGACAGTTACCCATGCATATAAAATAAAATAAAAACAAAAATAAGGCTGTATGGGCAAAGAAGGGAGAGCATCATTGTATGCTGTAGAGGTTCAGCTTACTTGTCTCCTGCCTGGTTTATAGCTGCAAGCATAGAGGCTGTCTCTGCACTCACTGACTTCCTTGTACACATTGTCACAGGAGGCTTGGCTTAATCAGTAGTAAGCTGAAAAAAGTAATATAAATTGGAACCTTTTGTCATGAAATATTTAAATGTGGATATGATTTAATGGCTTTGGGGAGAAAATTTAGCGTGAGAGATTGTACGAAACAAGAAATCGATTACATGTAAGAAAGGACTTGAACCTCTAATCAAGTATTACCRTATACAGAGAGATCCCTAGCTAGTTATAGCTTAATTCAAAGGGGATAATGGTTAGATTTTTTTTTAATTTTACGTTTTATCAAAAAATGACATTCCTATTCACTCTTTATCTAGTTCTGCATAATACATAGTTGGTGATTTGTAGAAAAACCATCACTATGTAAATACTGAAGCATGTCCTATACAGTATCCATAGTTAATATGCTTTCTAAGAAATATAGGCAACTGTACAATTTTTCTTTATTTTTGTTGAGGAAAAAAAAGCTTCTTCCTGAAGATTAACCAGATATAGTTTAGCTGTGTTTGGTTATAAAATATATTCTTATTTTAACTAAAAGTTAATTATATACAAATTGAAAGTAAAATACCATGTTTTTGCCCTTTTTTTAAAAAAGAAAGAATTGATTTTTTCATTCAGAAATGCAGACAAAAGTAGTTTCAAAATTTCTTTTAAAAAATTTTAAAGAGTAGGAAAATATTAGGAAATATATAAATATATAAGCATAACTCTAAAATATTTTTTGACTTCTGGAGTATATCCTTCATTTCATGTAGCACTCACAGGAAGAAGAATAAAATATAGGTTATCTCAAAAAAATGGCAAAARCAAAACTAGAAAACTCTTTTGCATGTCTGGCAACAACAGCCTATATTATACCTGCTGGCTTGATCAGTGCTGTGGTAAATTCTGTAAAGTCCTTCTTGGTCCTGAAGGTGATAATGCCTGAGACTCACTTTGTAGGTTGAGGATTGGGGAATAGAGATCATTCCTCAGCTGTGTTCACACTCAGTGCAACCCATAGGAGTAGGCAAGGGTCATTTAAGACTAGCTTTCTGATTCCTGCCCACTTATGGCATTTAAGGATAGCCTCCTGCAATTAAACTTGTAACTGTGGGACTCTGTGATCTGTGGGAATTAGCAGACAGTCCAAGTCTCTCCCTCCTTACTGGATATCCAAGATGCTTGCCTTAAGTAAATGAAACAAAAGGTAGGGACGTCTCCAGAGAGCTAGATCACATAAACACTGATGRCATCTTTGAGTTAGGCTGTGGAATAATTCCCAGAGTGTGATGGGAGCCCCGGCATGAGGGAGAACTATTGTGTGTATGTGAAGAGCAAGGTCCACTGCCAACGTGTGAGATGATTAGTCCCATCATCAGGCTTGTAGGAGTCTGTAACTACTGTTCTCATGAGTTAGTCTCAAGCTGGCAGAATATGATTTTTATTTACTTATATGTTCACGTTTATAAAGCACGCATCTGTTACATAAGCCTGTCAGTGATTTGCAAGTTAAAGTAAAAACAAAACAAATTACTAGCTGTAGTACATTTCAAAGCAGCCTGCAGTTGGCTGCAGACAAGACTCCTAATTCAATACATATAAGCAGTGTAAATTAGCATTACTTCCATCTTCCAACAATGCAAGTTACAGTTAGAAGAACTGAATACTTGTGGCTTTGGATTAAAAGTGTGTGTGGTATAGATTGAGTCAGAGGTGACGGCAAAGGTCTGGAGACCAAAATATGAACTGAGTCCAGTTCTGGACACGTGGGAATTGCTCAAGAAGTCAAACCATTTCGGCTGGCTGGAAGCTGTGGGAGAAGTAAATATGAGGAGCTTTAGGTAACATTCACAGGGAAAGTAGCCAAAGTTAGTTGGATGGAAATAAAGTATACTTTTAGAGTCTTTAAATGTTTATTTATTTTTCCTTTTCTTTTTGCTGCTGTTTTTGTTGTTGCTTTGTTTTTTGATATTCATTGTAATTTCTGCTGCGTGGCACAGACCTCCTGTAGTCTATTTGCTCACATCCATCAGACTTGAAGAAGTGGGAGAACACAGAAATCAGAGATGTCCAGAGTGCCTTTGAAAGGTTTTCACGTCCCGACTAATGCTGTGAACTAGGACCATCATCTGCATCATGCCCTTTATTCAATCTCCATGTAGATACACATTGAACAGTTCAGGCATAGAGAAGGCTTCGGGGTTTAAAGATTTTGCTGACAGTTCAGGCACAAAGATGGTTTCTGGGTCTCTGCATGAACTGGATGAGAGTCTGTTCAAGGACTTTCCATTATTAGGTTACTAGTGGAGATTCCACAGTCTTGCAAGGCTTGAGTATGAACTGTTATGAATGGAGTCCTTCAGAAGGCAGTCACATCTTTGCTGTGGCACAGACTTTCATTATTAACTTTGCATCAGGAGGTAACTAACAAAAATCCGAACTGGAATAATGAAAAACAGGTCTAATCAAAGTTAAATATCTACTTTTCCACTTGGGTAAATTGAATTTTCTAGTTCTGTGAAAAATGGGGGGTGGGAAAGAAGGAGGAAAGAATCGATTCTCTGAAGACTGGAAAATACTAATTGAGCCTGAAAATTTCACAAATATTGCAGGCTTCCTAATCAAAAAAGGGCTAGTGAGTTTTGCAGAGTGTTCAGCTAGGTTCTACAGCTGATACTCAAGATCTAAAAAGACTAGAGATCGTATTGAGTTTCTTGCAAAGCTTTCAGACTGTTTAATGCATGAGGAAGCACTGGAATAATTCTGGTTTGATGGCCTGCAACAGCGTTGCTGGTGATGGTTAGTGTGCTGATGATATGTCCAGCATTTGCCCAACAGGAAAGATGCCAATAAAATGATGTATTCATTATATAAGTATTTTAATATGTTTTTATCAATACATGGTGGAATGGATTGCCTGACATTACATTGCAGAATTTTTAAGTCCTACCTCCAGGCAAATCTCATGCTTACTAGCAAAAATGAAAGTGTGAAATGCTTTTTAATGTATATTTAACAACAGATAGTCTAGTGATTACTGATGTGTATTCTCTCAGGATTTTTCCTTAGCTATCAGAAGGCAATGTTAAGAGACAACATTTTTACACATTTATGCCATCCACATCCATCAGATGTTTACTTTTTAAATATTTGTAACTGCCATAATAAAAAGGCTGCAAAAAATTCATCTCTTAAGTCTAAACCATACTAGGACTGCAATCTTACAATCAATTGCCAGTAATTGCCTAGTTATATTTAAAATCTTTTCTTCAATATGTACATTTGGATGCAAGCTGCTAGTTAATATGTTTTTCAGTATTGGCCTCATTAGAAAAAAAAAAAAAAAAGGAATACCATGTTAGCATTATATTATATGCTATCTTCAAGATCTTTTGCTATAYATCAACATTTTGCAGATATTTCAGGGGATAGTTTTTGAGTTGCTTCAGACTTAAAACTACCTGTATTTAAGAAGCAAATCTATCCAACATATTTATTTAAGTCTTTTTTATAGTGTCACCATTTAATTAAGATTAAGGTATAATTAGGGTCTATTACAATGGAGTGCACAGCAAGAATTCATACCTTAAGCCAGTATAAGCTGAAGAGTTGCACRGTACATAGATCACTGTTGTTAAAATAACAGTATTGAATGCATTTTAGATCACAGAGCCCCAGTGGTCTGCATTTTGTTTGCTCTGACATTATTAAACTCAATCTGTTTCCATAACTGTGACTCTAATTATTATATTTGCATGGCTGAAAAGTTTGCTTTTTTTTTTAGTCTATTTCTGTTAATACAGTTCGCATTTTATTTTTTTTTAGCTTAGTGTTTCATGTGCAGGCAGCAGAGCACTTTCTATTGAATTCAATAATTATGCAGAATCAATAAGTTTTCTTTGTGTTTTTCTTTGTTGTTTCTTTGATATGGCCTCTAGGATGCTGCAGGCAAGGTGCTGGACCGCTGGGCCATCATGTCCAGGGAAGAAGAGATCATTACCCTTCAGCAGTTTCTGAGATTTGGAGAAACCAAATCCATTGTGGAGCTGATGGCAATTCAAGAAAAAGAAGGGCAGGCTGTGGCTGTGCCATCTTCAAAGACAGATTCAGATATAAGGACTTTTATTGAAAGCAATAATCGCACCAGGAGCCCAAGTCTCCTTGCTCACCTGGAGAACAGCAACCCTTCCAGCATTCATCATTTTGAAAACATCCCTAACAGCCTTGCATTCTTACTTCCATTCCAATACATAAATCCAGTCTCTGCTCCACTGCTGGGGCTGCCTCCAAACGGCCTCCTGTTGGAACAGCCAGCAATGAGGCTGCGTGAGCCAAGCCTTACAGCCCAAAATGAATATAATGAGAGCAGTGAGTCTGAAGTTTCCCCTACACCCTTCAAGAATGAGCAAACATCCAGCAGGAATGCTTTGACCAGCATCACAAATGTTGAGCCCAAAACTGAGCCAGCCTGCGTCTCTCCTGTCCAGACATCAACTCCTGTCAATGATTTATCCAAAACAGAGCACACAAAAAGCTCATTCCGCATTCACAGGATGAGGAGAATGGGGTCTGCCTCAAGGAAGGGAAGAGTGTTTTGCAATGCATGTGGTAAAACTTTCTATGACAAAGGTACTCTGAAAATCCACTACAATGCTGTTCACCTGAAAATCAAGCACCGGTGCACTATTGAAGGCTGCAACATGGTCTTCAGCTCGCTCCGAAGTCGTAATCGTCACAGTGCAAACCCCAACCCTCGCCTCCACATGCCTATGCTAAGGAATAACCGAGACAAAGATCTAATCCGTGCTACATCCGGTGCTGCCACTCCTGTCATAGCAAGTACCAAATCCAGTCTAACTTTAACAAGCCCTGGGCGTCCACCGATGGGATTTACCACTCCTCCTCTAGACCCTGTACTACAGAACCCTCTTCCTAGTCAGCTGGTGTTTCCAGCTTTAAAGACTGTCCAACCTGTTCCTCCTTTTTACAGAAATTTACTTACTCCTGGGGAGATGGTGAGTCCGCCAACATCCCTCCCCACCAGTCCCATAATACCAGCAGTGAGCGGCATGGAGCATCCTCCTCCTCCTCCTTCAGAGTCATCTGTACCTTCAGTGCTGATGCCCACTCCAGAGCCTA
Source organism: Nothoprocta perdicaria (assembly GCF_003342845.1). Classification (NCBI taxonomy): domain Eukaryota; kingdom Metazoa; phylum Chordata; class Aves; order Tinamiformes; family Tinamidae; genus Nothoprocta; species Nothoprocta perdicaria. The sequence continues at coordinate 807,548 of NW_020454139.1, read as the reverse complement.
ATGCTGACCTTGCCCCCAAGAAAAAGCCAAGGAAGTCGAGCATGCCAGTTAAAATAGAAAAGGAAGTTATTGATACTGCTGACGAGTTTGATGATGAAGATGACGAGGTGAACGACAGCAGCACAATGGTGAATGATATTGGTCATGACAATCACTGCCATTCACAGGAGGAAATGAGCCCTGGACTGTCAGTGAAAGACTTTTCCAAGAGTGACAGAAGCAGATGCATTTCCAGACCGGAGATAAGAAGGGCAGATAGCATGACTTCAGAAGACCAAGAGCATGAGCGAGACTACGAAAATGAGTCGGAGTCCTCAGAGCCCAAACTGTGTGAGGAATCCATGGAAGGTGACGATCGCCTGCACGAACCTGGTGAGAAATCCATGATGCATGGTGACCGACCAGATGAAAACCACAATGACTCTTCTAACCAGGATGTCATTAAGGTGAAGGAAGAGTACGCAGACCCGACATACGATATGTTTTACATGAGCCAATATGGACTGTACAATGGAGGCAGTGCCAGTATGGCAGCCCTTCATGAAAGCTTTGCTTCCACATTCAACTACAGCAGCCCTCAGAAGTTCTCCCCTGAAGGCGAGCTCTGCTCAAGCCCAGACCCCAAGATCTGCTATGTGTGCAAGAAGAGTTTCAAGAGTTCCTACAGTGTGAAGCTTCACTACAGAAATGTTCATTTAAAAGAGATGCATGTCTGCACAGTGGCTGGCTGTAACGCTGCCTTTCCATCACGGAGAAGCAGAGACAGGTCAGTAAATATTAATTGATTTTCTACATTATTAAMTGTGTTGAATTATGTAAGATTAGGCAGTTTAGGGTATATGAAGAGATAGAGAGATGTGCAGTAATAGCAAGTGACAATCATGTTCCCATGATGTTGGGAGAGTTTTATCACTTGAAGATTTTCATTGTTGCCTGGCACTCAGAATAGTGTATGTCTGCCATCATCTTATGTGACTAGCTAGAAAATAAATGTCATTATTCTTTCTGTGTGCCTGTGAACATATGTGTATTGTACTTCTGTTAATAAGCTGCAGCTTTTTATTACGTTCATTTTCTTCACCCTGCAGCTTTTATACTAAGAAATGCTTCTAAATATTTAGTAAATTATATATAAGACAAATATCTTCATGCATGTGCTTTAAAACATTGAACTAGAGAGGAGGGGAAGTGATGAAGGTATGGATGAATGGAAGGAGAGAAGAAGAGAGGGAGGGATAAAATGGAAGGACTAGAATAAAAGAAAGATTTCAATCTCCATAGGGCAATATGAAAGCAAACAGGAAGCATTAACAGAATATTCTTTCTTTAATTTTTAAAGCTGACTGGTACATTGTAGCAAACTCGTATAAAGTATAAGAAAATAGTTCTCTCTTTAGGAGAATTTACATCTCTCTGGCCAGTATGACCATTTAGTCCAGCCTATTTTCTGCATGTGAGCAACTCCCTTCCCCACTGATGGGAATTCAGTGCACTCAGAAAGGAGAGGCTAGACCCCTACATATTTTTAAGATCAACAAGGGTATATTCTGCTGGGCTTTCAGATGACATCATACCCTAGCTATGCTGCATCAGTACTGAAGCAGTTGGGCTTAAACAGGAGCAGCTGGTCCTTAACCTCTTAGTTTTACTTTTTTTTTTTATACACTGTTCTTTTTGATTCCTAAGGAAAATGTAATATAAATGGAATTTGTCAAGGTGGTAGGTTAACACAGTTATTTCATACTTGTGGATGAAAGTTCTCACATGTGATGATGATCATATTGTCACATAACAAAATACGGAGTTCATGGAGTGATGGTGGGATTGGTTCATCTCTTTTCCTTTATTTGTGTTTCATATTTTTTCATTATGCTGTAAAAATTCAGCAGACACAGGAAGGAAATTAAACCTAGATAAACATTTCACACACATTCCTTCATCTTTTTTTGTCATTGAACTTGATAGAGTTTGCAAGCGAATATTTCATGTCATATAAAATGAAAGCAACTTAATGTTGAGGAGATTGAGGACCCAAACTCATTATTTTGATGTGAAGTCTAGTCCCTGAGTATCTCATGTCTTCTGTTAGCCATTTATGAAATCCATGAAATATAAAAAACAGGAACACACATTAGAAAACAGTTCCACATGGATAAGAAGCAGATAAAAACTAAATTAAGGAGCCCTATCCCTCCTGATAATTTTTTGAGATTTCAGTTTTGACAAGGGAAACATAGGAGAAAAATCTTTGCAGAACTGGAGCCTCCATGGTATATTCCATGCTGGGCTTAACTATGTGCAATCCTTTCCAGTTCTTGAAATTACAGTTTTTTTAATAGTGCAGAATTCTGTTTGATTGGCCACTTTCCTCACATGATTTATAAAGTGTCAGTCATGTACTAAGAAAAACRGTTTTGTATTCAATATGCAAAGTGAGAAATGGATAGCATCGAATTCAGAATATTATTAGAAGKCGTAAATTTCAGTAGGATAGATTCTGCTAATAATAAAAAGTTAGCATAGTAAAGATGGGTGTATGTGTGTRTATATATATAGAAAAAGATTACTGTGATGATATATGTAATATTTGAGGTAAACATTTAAAGAAAAGCACATTCTGAAAATATTTCATGAGCTGAGTAGGATATTCTTATTAAGCAAATTGAAAGGAAGCCATAAAATAAAAATATTTGTTTCGGAAACTGAAAATGAAGGCTGTATATTGAAAGATTTCTTTTACATTTTTATTTTGCATTGTGTAAGTCATGGGACCATTTTTTCATATAATTTTAGGATTAAAAGTCAGAATCTGATTTAGTTATTTACTGAATTTGAGACAACAGAAATTCATAGGCATAAAGTAGCCATTCATTGCGGAGATCTAAGGGTGGTTATACACTTCAAAAATTCAAAATCATAGTATAATTTGAGTGCCTGTTCAAGCTTGCTGTTTCTCCAGATTTGTGAGCACTCTAGGACTTCAGTATTTGTCTGGAAATACATTGAAAGAGTCTGTTCATGTTTTCATAGTTCTTAATAGTTCTTTCAAATATATCAGGAAGAAGTATCTTTAAAGAGTCTCTCTGATATCCAGCCTTGTCCAGAAGTTGAATGCCTAGACCTGCAAAAAAGGGCACATATGTAGAACATGTAAAAGATGGTGGATTATATATTTAAGAAATCATTTTTAAAATTTAATGCTCTCTGAAAAAAAAGCTTTTAAAAATCAATTTAGAAAGTAAAAGTTAAAATAATATATTATTTCTTGCAAACTGTAACCCCCAGCCTTTTGCATTCAACTTGYTTTCATTTTTCGCTCATCTTCTCTTTGAATATACATGTTTATTTTAGAGCCATTACCTAAATCCACAATTTCTACTTCTTCAAATTACAAAAAACTTTRAAACATACCTACTAGATAGCTAAATTAATAATATTGCAAAATAAGAACTTCTTCCAATCAGTTTAATCAATTTCATTCAAAATCTGAAGACCATTTTGCTGTTAATTGCTGTAGAAAGGTAAGAAGTAGACACAAAAAATACACAGTAAGCATTCATGGAGAATATTTGTCATGTATTGRTGTTTCATTCTTTTGGTCAATTTCTAAAAGTCTGTGTGATTTGTTTGTGTTGTGAGTCACACAGTTTACTCTCTTTTGACTGGCTGGAGAGGCTTAGAATTTCTAGTTTTGGTAACTAACATTACATGATTTTTTCAGTACTGTAGTCTTAAACAACAGGGAGTTCTTCATATCCTATGCCTTATAGGATCAAGTAAGTTTATTTTTTATTATTAAAAATATCAAAGAGAAAATATTATAAAAAGAAAGCTCTTACAAGGATAAATGATTTTGTCTACTCCTTTCTGTTCATTGTAGAGACATCTGTTGTGCTTTAAGATCCTTTGCAACACAATTCTGCTTAGTCAAAGGGCTACCTGTATTTCCCCCGTCCTGTACATACACTGTTGTTGAGTCTGGGTCTAGCAGTCTAATTATCTTTCCAGTAGGGTTGTGAACGCACACTGTTAGCTAATAGAGGTAGTAGATCACATCAGGGGAAATGCTGCCGTGCTTTGGCTGAAGCAAGCCTTTTATTCATGTGTAGCAGCCACAACCTTTCATGGTGACACACATCCTGCAGCAGTTTCTGTTGGGGGTTGACTAAAATGACCTTCATCATTCCTGAGATCATCCATGTCTAGCTCAATTCTTGTCTAAATATGCATCTGTTGGAAAGACTTGAAGATATTCTGAGATCTTACACTACACAGTGCTATTGCTTGTGAATTGAAGTTCAGGTGGACAGAAGGTTCATGAGTCCTGCCTTTCCTCATCTGTGTTTTCTAGCATAGGRCAGAGGAAAGCAAAGCAGAGTGCCTGCATTTGCTGTCAAAGTATCAATAATACTTCTTTTCCTTATAAAAAGATTGCAGTGCTTTTAAATAGTCAGCTTCCACTGGAGCTAGATTTTTTAAAGGGACTTTCTTTGCTTTTTCAACCTACTAGTAAAAGCACTTATCAAATCAACCTTATATTTACCTGTATCTTTCATCATTTCCCCAATCAGAGGTTCTTCCTCTTTCTTCTTCTGGAAGCTCTACAATTGTCAAAACTACTTTTTTCTTCCATTCTTTATCAACCAGTCCTGGAATTAACTCTTCTATCTGTTTTTACATTTACTTCAGATGTCTTTTTCTTCTGTAGTTGAGATGTTGAGATTTTCAGGTTATTTTTTTTTGCAAGAAGGCAGTGGGGAGTAAATAGTGAGAGAAACCATAATGAAAGTGGTGTCAGTGGACAGAGACAGTGTCAGAAGCTTCCTTTAAACAAAGACTTTTTTTTTTTTTTTTTTTACTTTTATAAGGAAAGGAGAAAGAAGGGAGGAAGATATATTCCTGGCAAATTCTGCATTAGTGGGGCAAAAATTGTCCTTTTGATGAGAGTTCCTCATAGGCCTAGTAGGAAATTTGCCCTTGAASTGAGGAGGGAACCTTGTCAGAGAGCCAGTGCCCCCAGGATCAGTTTCCCAGCCTCAGCTTCTCTGAGCCCTGCCTGGGCAGATACCAGTTTTGCCTRCAAAGAAATAGGTGTGACTAGTCCTTGAAGCCAGCATGGAGRTATAGCTGCTCCCGGGGTGATCCTGGGTAAGGCATGTAGATAAGAGGGAGGAGTGCTTGTTTCTTGTCCGGAGAGACAGTCAACCCAGKTTCATCTCAGAGTCTCTGTTCCAGAGAGGACCTCCAGAGATGAAAATCCGGAAGAAGAAGCCTAAAACAGTTGACTTCTTAGTTTCTGAYTCTTTTCTTTAAGATCCTGGAATTCAATGACCAAAACTACTGATGAAACATGAGTACTTAAGGATCTTCTGCTTTGAATAGGTCTTGTTGATGAGCTGCTGTCAGTTTTTAGGGAGAAATACAGACATCTTCTTTGTCCACCTTAGTTCATCCCACAGTACCATTTCACCTCAGTACCAGCAATTGTAAAGTTTCTATCTCCTAGACTAGTACATAGTATTGGTAATTATGTGTTATCATGTTTATCATTATCTAAATGTATGTAAAATAGATTCATTTTCAATGTACCTGTTCAGAGGAACAAAGAAAGAACTTTTCACTTTGTCTTTCTTCCACTAGCATAAGAATATTARTTGTTCAGATCTGCCTTGGAATTTTCTCACAAAATGAGCGTTTGTGTGTGTGTGTGTTCTGCAAGGTAGGAAAAGTCATTGAGCCCCATGAATAAATTTGAAAACAAAATAATATTTGCTCAGGGTGACATAAATATATATGAGGCAACTATTGGTGCCAGGTGTGATCATGCCATTTGATTGCCAGTTAAATCAGTTTGGATTTAAACATGTAAACTCCTTGATTTGTATAGAGCAAGACATCTGTATGTGGTTTATTAAAACCTGCTGATGTCTTCAGAACTAAATTTGTGAAGATTTAGGCCTCTGGGTAGCTGTATTGAGAAAGCAGAGACCTACTTTTGTCTGGTTACCTGACTTCCAGCCCTGTACAGGTGTGCTTGAATAAATTAGCATCAGTTACCTATGATGAGCCACTGCATACATTATCAAGAGAGGTGAAGATGTGAGAAACCTGCTACCTTCCTCCTGTTAGCACCTCCTTGACAAAACAGCACCCATTTTTTCATCATGCCACTATGTTCAGAAATTTCCACAGAGAGMTTTTTAGACAATTATTTTCTATAAATGCAGTCAATTGTCAATTCTAGGAACACACAGAAGCAGAAACAAGATATTTCACATTAGTCCAACTATTACTGTAGTTCCTGTAGTATAAGTAGCTGCCATATACAGCATGAATTTGAATGACCTCCAATAAAAACAAGGAAAGACAGCTTTAAGACATTAGGTGTTTAATGAACCATTTGTCAAGAGATAAAAGAGCTATTTTCTATACTTTTTTGTATATAAACATATTTACACATGTACYGCTGTTTCTGGTCATGATGCAGTTCATGAAGAGACTATATATCTAACAGAGTTGTATGAACCGTTAGGCTTTCTCTTGCAGAATTGCTAAGATGTGTGTCATTGCTAATGTTCATATAACCTGCCCTTACCCAAGAGAACCTGTAACACGAAGAATGTTTTGCAACAACCTTAACACAGAGTTCCCTCTTCTGTGCGTGGCCATGCTCAACACAGAGGCACAATTTGCCAACCTGCAAACTCACTCATGTGAATAACAGAAGCAGAATTTAGCTGGAGTATGTAGAAGTAGTTTGTCCATGATGTTTTTTTATATACATATGTATATAAGAATATGGAATTTAAGCAAGCTTTAAAGAGGGACTATGTGAGTAACAGTTGCAGGATCCCTCCATTATGAAGGGAGGTTTCCACTACACTTGTCCATTTGTTTCAAGTTTGAGATTTTTTCAGATTATTTTCTGCCATCATTATTTTGTTCTTTGGGAATACAACCAAGTTGTCAGAGACTGTACACCTTCTTTCACGGTACAAGATATCTCATTTCTGTGTGAACTCACAGAATAAGTCAATGACTTTCAGTGCCCTGGAAGGGCCATTTAACTAAGCAGTTTCACCAGGATTAGAATWGGTGGCAAGCTTAAGCATTGAAAATAGTAGCTAAAAACAAAGCATACCCAAAAGAATATATTCCTTAGTATGCGTAGAGACAAATGGTGCAAATGTTTAATTTGTTTTGTCCAAGTTGGCTGTTCAGACTCTGTAAGTTTTATGAATTAGTGAAAGAAAATATTTGGAAGGACAGCAGTGGAACATGAGTGCTTATTCATATTATGCCCATTTGTCCCTAGCTTCTAGGAAAGAGCTAGAAAAGAAAGGAAAAAAAAAAAAAAAGAAAAAAAAAAAGAATAAAAAAGAAAAGCCCTTCTCCAGAGAGTGGGAGAAAACTGAATATTTTCTGTTGATCTGTGTAAATGTAGTGCTGTTCCATAGACAGAGAGATGTCACATCTTTTTTAAAGTCTTTTGAGTCTGGGTTCAAAATGTCCTTTAGTTCCTGCTGACTGTGGTTCCAGCCGCTTTTTCAAACCTGACAGTGGAAGAGAGTTTATGCTGAACATTTATGCTACAGTGAAGGAAACTTTACTTAACGGATGTGAGATAGCATCAGGGCACTACTGCCAAAAGCCTAAGCAAGTGAAAAAGGAATAAGAGGCTGAATCTTGAGAGTGATAGCATCCAGATGGAAGAATCTAGGAGGAAAGACGCACGAGAGAAGGAGACTCTTTACTGTTCTTTGGAACTACAGCAACAAAAGTTAAAGCTCCCACAGTTGSAACTAGGGATAAAGGAGATAGGAACTAAGCTGACAAGTAAATGAGATGCTGAATAGGAGCTCGCCACAGCAGGGGAGGAGGCAAGAAATGTCAGAACGAAAAAAAAGAGCATTCCGGGGAATATGAATTTCCCAGAAATGGGAATTCCCCAGAATACTGAAATGGCACCACTGGGAGCAATGCAAAATAGTCAGTCTATGTAATTATTTGTTTGTTTGTTTCAGGTACRGCTTAGTAAGGAGATAGGTTTCTTTTGGGTTTCCTTGAAGGYGAGAAAACTGATGAGACAAGTCCTAGAAGTAACCCCCCCACAAATAACCTAGAAGGGAAATTGGCAGGTGGAGATGATCCAAACTATCTAGAACTCTCTTCTAAAGGACAGTGTGCTCATCCTGTCAGGATATCTAGACAGAGATACACACTGGCCAGAGCTTATTCCAAAGGTACAGAGATAGATCCATCCTCCAAAGACACTGTTGTTCCTAGGGTTTGTGAACTAGTATAGGTCACTATTTTTTTTTTTTTTTTTTTTGACATAGATCATTGATCATAGATCATTATGCTACAGATCACCCGTTTTGTAAAAGAAGACTAATTTGGTTCCCTATCACAGTGCGTGTCTTAGCAAAAATACACAGTTTCTTAGCAAAAATATGTTACTCAAAAATGTTTAGCAATTTGTAGCCCCTGTAGAAAACAAAAGCTCTGTGAGAAACTTAAATGGTCGCATATACTGCTGGTGGTTCTAAAATATGATGAGGTATTAGCAAATGCATAAGCTAGAGTCYGGCATTTACAAGTACACTATGAAGTGAGAAAGAGTAAAGGGCAAAGATGACCATGCTGCTGCATCCTTGTCCGAAGGAAACAGTGTGAGGAGAGATGCAGGGTTATCAGTGAGGGTTAGTTAAATGCTAGATTGTGTCAGAGAAAGGGTCTACACTGKATAGACATGGCAAACCTTCTGCATGCAGCTTTTCATCACCCCTCACCCCTGACCCGTGACACTTTGGAAAACACATCCAGCTGGGCCACATCCTCTGCCCGTGTTTGGGATAGGGCCCGTGCAAATTGTGGCTATTTCCTAGGTACCAGGGCCTTATGTACAAGAGGTGTGCACAGATAGGTACCTGTGGGGCYGGGGATGCCTCGGATGGTCTGCAGGGTACTGAGGCAGCACTGGGATATTTCGGATCTGATTTTCTGCTGTTCACATGTGGACTTTTTAATGGTGAACACTGGATCGTCCCTGACAGAAATTTTGAGCCCACCACTTCCTCTAATGAAAATATAAGGCTTTTAGTACTCTCATCCTTCCCAGCAACATCTTTTAAATGAGCACTTTGCTTTGTGCTAAGAAAGTTTTTCTTTTTTTTTTCTTTCTTTTTTTTTAATTAAGAGCTCATTTTACATTTAAGCTTGCCCTAAAAAGCATTACTTAAAAAGACCCGTCTAAGAAATAATTCAGCATTTTTGCCAGGAGGCACCTACAAGCTCCATATAAATGGACCTAGAAGAGAAATGAGAGAGTTTTAGATTTGACAGAAATCACTCAGTCACAAAAAACAAAATATTGCAGGACTTTCCTGGCATTGTGTATAAACGTAAACTGGTCTGTTGTATATGGGTGAAAGGTGGGAAGGGAGAAAAAGGATGGGATTGTTCTACTTTTTCTGTCACTGTCATTGCAATTTTCTAGAAGAGAAAGAAAAAAACTCTATAAACTGTATGGTCATGTCAAATTATATGTCTGAAAAATAAGTTGTAACTTATAAGTTGTTATTTCTGATATTACTGATTTTGATTCTAGTGCTTTACAGACTTTATTGCATATTTATTAACTAGGGAAAAATGTTGCCCACTTCCAATTTAATACATTTTTTCCTCTTTCTCTCTCTCTCTCCCCCCCCCCCTTCTCTCTCTCTCTCTCTCTCCCTCTCTCTCTCTCTCTCTCCTTTTCCTCATTATGCCAAAATAAAAAAGCAATTACACTTCAGCCATCTACAACTGAAAATACAGATGGGAGATAGTTAATCTTGCTGCCCATAAATCTTAAATTTTACTTTTTTGTGTAGCACACAAAATGTGGAAATAAAAATACCCCAAACCTACATATGAATGTGTATGTTCATGCATGCGTGTGTGTGTGTGTGTGTGTACCAAAGAAAAGAACTGTATATGAGTTGGTAGATAGAGATCTTAAAACACAGTGGATAGGAAAAGAACGTAGATTCCCACTCAGAAAAGGCAAATGAGCCCTTGTTTTAAGAAGATGCATGCAGCTAATATATTATGCAAGATTTGGAATCAAGATTTCATAAGGAAAGGAGGCAGAGGCAGGCAGTGGATCCYGTGCTGGAAGTCTCTCAGGCCTGATAGCCGGATAGGGCAGGAGCACTAATTCTGCAGCCTTTTTAGCCGGTTCTGTCACAGAAGGGGCACTGCTGGGTCAGTCAGCTCACTAGTAATTGTGTTTTACAGACTTCTAAAGCAATTGGCTCAGTCAGTCCCAATTCAATAAAAGTGGAGAGCGAGAGCGAGAGCACTTTTGTTCTATTTTTTACTTGAAATTATTTCATTCAGCAGTCTGTCTTTTTTATTACCAGGATTTGACATTAGCACTCCAAGCTATATTAGCATCCATTTCAGCAGTTCAGTAATGGTATTAAAAAAACACTTAACTTCAACGGTGAATGGTTGTATGACAGTACCATAAAAATCCACATTAAAAAAAAAAAAAAAAAAAAAAAACTTATGTATTTGTCCCTGCAAATTATTTTTCACTTGTTTAACCACTTCAAAACTAGACTCTCTTGAATGGCATTTGCAAGAGCTTGAGCAACTAAAAAGCTCATGAGAGAGCTGGGAAGAAACTGCAGCAACCGTGGCAAAAAATGAAATAGAAGATGTTTAAAATAGAAAAAGATAAAATAAAATTTAGTAAGTGCACAGGAGCACACACGCAAACACAAGAAAGACCTCTCATTTGGGGTGGGTATGTATCATTCATCAACTGAAGAAGGACTATAAAACTCAAATCATCCAAGGTAAAATCTCTGGCATCTTCCATATTTTGGGGATTTAATTTTGAACCCAGCGCTCTCCAAGCTTGGGACGGCAGCCTAACTACCTTGGCACTGCAGCACACTCGTAAATGACCGCATTAGGTTCTAAATTTTGATTAAACATTCTGTAATTAATCAATGGTAGACATGAAGCAGTTGGCAAGGTCCAGAGCTGTGAAATGTTTAAGACATAAAACATTACAAAGTAATTAGAATATGCTCCTTCAAGAGAAGGATTGCCTTCAATAAAGAGGTAAATGATAGCATCATGTTTATTGTGGACGTAGGCAGCCAGTGCAATATGATAAACTGCAGGAGATACACATATCAGTAATCATCCACATTATTAGTGTCATTAATCATAATTCTAAAAATATGACAGCAGCAGCCAACTTTTTGACCAATTTTGCCTCTGCCTGTTGGCCGTTATAACTTCACTAATAGACTGCAGAGCTCCTGTGCGTGGCAGTTTGCATTGAGAATGGAAGGTTAATTATATTTGAGCTGCTGATTCCTTCTCTCCTCGGAAAAGACTGAGCACTTTGACAATCCCAGGAGCTCACTGCTGTTAAACCAGTAAAAGTACTTTATTGAAATTTTCTTTGTTGGTCAGGAATGAGTAGATGTTTCAAATGAGATATAAGCGCCAGGCTGGGACGGACGCTAATGTTTCTTCCAAAATAATCCTTGGACAGCAAGCTGAACTCATACTTCCCTTAGATATCTTTGCATGGTCTCTGGTGGATGGGTAAAAAGTTGAGAATTTAATAACCACTGACAATACTACATATGGAAGAATCTCGGAGGATTGAAATTACTGAGGAGCTGGGGCATCAGTAAAGGGAGGTTATAGGATAATCAGCTATCAGTTGTCCAGAAAGGGATACTTATTTAGTAATGTAAAATTACTAATAGAGGAGCGCTGTTGAAGTGCCACATTGTATTTTGTTTTATCATTCCTCTGGTATTATATAAATAAAACCAGCATTTTTAGACCCCAAAAAACCAATATGAATAGAGAGTTGCCACTTCAAAATGACAAGAAAAAAAAGGGTGGTTTAAGTATTTTCCATAGAACCTCAAACCATAAAAAAGAGTACATCCTTGGATCTAAGATTTTATTGCAGACTTGAACATATAATGGAATCAGTGAAGAGTTTATGGACCTTCTAAGCAAATCCTGACATAATGCATCACTGAGTATCAGTACTTGGGAGAAAGAACTGTTTTCAGAGCAGAGCTGGAGGAAGCTAGGTGTTCTGACTGTTTTACTTTGAGATTTGGCATTTACTGAAACTTGAAACTCAAAGTCAAATTCATGACCGTGATGCTGGAATGGACAGTTAGCGTAAAACCGTGCAAAACTATCACTATCAAAATTATTTTGTGTGTCTGTTATAACAGTTAAGCCAAAAGTGAAAATTACTGATTATAAAACCTCTATCGTGTAATACTTAGAGAATCTAATTTTGAAAACAAGTGTCATTTTGTGTGTTTTGGCAACAAATTCCAACTGGCAGTTGCCTCTATACTTCTTAGGGGGAAACATTCTCTATGTGACAAGAGCACCAAAATCCGTAAATTCAGAGCTGATGAGCACAGAGCCTTGTATGAATCACCTGCATGGGGATAAACTTTGACGTAGAGCATATGTGGGTTCTAGAAATAGCTTATGACAGATGGGCTGAATGTCAGTTTTCCCAAGCACACGTACTTTCCACTGAAGGCCCATGTCCCACATGTGATGACCTTCTTGTGCATGCAACATTGCTACATTTAGATAGTTCACTTTCGAAATACTTGGTGAGAGAAATTGGTTTATTCTAAGCTTTTTCTCAGCCAATCCAGATATTAGAAAAAGAGTGCTGGCTCTTTTGTAATGAGTCTGTTTGGCTTCCAGGCAGCTAGCAAAGAGTGAGGTTGAAGTGTTGCAAAATAATTATGATCATTTCTGAGTAACTTTGGCAAATATGCCAGTGGATGTGCTTTTTGTTTGTAGTATCTTTTGATCTTTAATGGACAACAATAGTAATATATTAAGAGTGCGACATGACCTCGATGCTTCTGAGCACACACAGCTGTTGTGAAAGTGTAATTCTGTTCACATCGTAAGGACCRTCTCACTAAACACCTCAACAGGTATGTACTGAATTACTGGGCCTTTTGAGAATCCCAAACCTGTCCGATTTTACACTGAAATGTCATATAGCAGCACACATTTACCTTCAGACATCAGTTCCGCATTTAACCTGAGWATCTGTTCACATAGTTGGCTGTCCTGCCTCCACAAATGCCATCTCAACATTAACATTTTTTTATGCATTCCACGGCGATGACAAATTGTTTTCTGACTCCAGCTCTGGATTAGGTATGCAAAAGGCATGTTTGCCTCTGCCAGCAAACCGATAATTCTCACTAACATCTTCAGAGTTACAACATTTATAAAGTTGCAAAGTGGAATAAACAAACCATCTGTTTGGCTTTACCATATATGTCATGCTCTCTTATTAGCATATTACGATTCATTTAGTAAACAAATTTGGTGATTTCGCTCATGTCAAAGTTAGAGGGAGCTTGAAGATGATTAACATTCCTGGGACAGGCACATTAATACATTGCTTCCTCTGCAAAGTTAAATGGCTTCTCAGGAGAATCACCCCTTGTTGACAAGATGAGACTGTCAATTTTGTTTGCCTGCCACATTAGGGGCCGTAAGGGGATGGGAAGCTCTGAGAACGAGGAGCAGTGTAGGCAGCATAATTCACTGCGAATTGAAAAAAGAAGTCTAATTCTGATAAATGGTCGACCCCAATACATCCTACCTGTTATTACAACAGACGTGCCGTATCTGTGCAGTAAATTAGTTAAACCCCTAAAGAGTTTGGTGGGAGCTTATCTTCAAGTGAATAATTTGAGTGTAGAGGGAGCTGTCTTCGTGACCAGTGTGAGTGATTTGTTTCATATTGAAAGGGATTGAAATGACTGGGCTCCACATCTTTAATTTGCAAGAACTTGCTTGTCCTTTATTTCCTGCATTTAATAAGCACTTTTTTTTTTTTTTTTTTTTTTTTAAGATTTCTTTTTTAATAGGTGCTGAGCTGTATTTTACCTTTTGGATTTTCTTCCTATGAAATGTTAATATTTTTCAGATTCTATGCAGTTTAAAACCTTCAAGAACAGATGTAATTACCCAAACTACTTATGTAAAATGCCATAGGTGCATTGAGTAGTATAGCTTTTCGTCTTCAACCATTCTTCTAAAGTACTAGCCTCTGTCTCTATTTCCCCCCTCGCTTTCAGAGACAAATTAAGCTTGATCAGATACATGGAAGTGATAATACACGGACTGAAATCTTGGCCCCGCTAGATAAATGTGATTTTCATCATTGACTTCAGACCACAGTTTCAAACCTTGTTATCTTTGCTCAAATTTATGGATGTCTTTTTATTTTTCCTCTTTTTTTTTTTTTTTGTGTGTGTGTGTGTGTGTGTGTGTGTGTGTTATTTTCTTTTTTTTTAATATTTTTAAAAAGCAAGTTTTAGCAAAGAATACTGACAGATAGTCAAAATTAGAATGGTAAATAACAAAATAATTTCTTTAACAGTACTAATTAAATTCCAGGAACTATTTTATTGTTGATTTTTCTTAAGTAAATGGGGAATATGATTGCTGTTTCTTTCTTGAAGAAACATCAGAATTAAGGCCATATCTTTTCTCATAAATATGCACACTGTTATATTTAGCCAAAGTCTTATTTTCTAGTTCTTTGATTTCAGCTGCTTGAAACTCAGCACTTCCAGTCTGCAGAGATTCTGAGAAAGGATAAAAATCTGAGTTTATTTTCTGTTATGTTCACATATTCTAAACCTTTTTGTGAGTTTCAGGCTTAAACAAACAGGAAAGCAATATGAAATTGAAGTATGACCACAATGCATTGCCATGTTAATGATTGAAGTCATAAATGAAGCCATAAACCTTAATTGACAGCCTTTGAGGTGGAGAGAAACAAAGAGAACATCAGTTTACATCTCACCACTGGTAGGAAAAGTAGATTGAATACTGGGCAAAACTTCTATTGAACTGGTTAGTTGAGGATGAGCTCTCATGGGAGGAGTAACAAAAGCTTCATAGTTGATGATGCTTTGAAATGGATTGAGGACTTTAAACCAAGTTTGCAGGAGTGTAGCTTGTATGGGATCTCTACAGCCTAAGCAGATGCTTCGCTACCCACTSTTGTTAAGAAGTTTGCACATCTCTGACAAACTTTTGGACAAACATATCCTGGCCTTTGGTTTTGTAATAGAACCTTTGGTTTCATAACCAAATATTAGAATCTTTCATCTTAAAAAAATATTAACTGTATCCTGGATGAAAGAATATTTTATATTGTGCTTTAATGTATTAATAAGTGTAATTTTATCATATTATTTAATGGCAGTATCACTTACTGTGATTTAAAGCAAAGTTGCCCTAAGGCCAGTAGCCAACTTCAGTGAGCTCCCATCTGATTTTTTTTTTTCTGCAGCATTTTAATGATAGAGGTGGGTGACATTATTTGGACAAATCGCTTCTTTGTCAAAACTGCATTTCCAGAACTCGTGAGCTACAGGAGGTTTTAGTTGTTTGTTTTAGTTGTTTTAGTTGGAAACATAGGTAGGAARGATGTGGGGATATTCAACTAGAAACACTGAAATTACTGAGTTCAGAAATTTGATAAGTAGAAATTAAACACAAGAAGCTTCGTCTCCATGTGAGGAAGAACTTCTTYRCTGTGAGGGTGCCAGAGCCCTGGCACAGGCTGCCCAGGGAGGCTGTGGAATCTCCTTCTCTGGAGATCTTCCCAACCCGCCTGGATGCCGCCCTGTGCCCCGTGCTCTGGGTGTCCCTGCTGGAGCAGGGGGTTGGAGTAGAGGATCTCTAGAGGTCCCTTCCAACCTCAACCAGTCATTTTAATGTTGTAGTGAGATTTTTGTCTGGAACCTTTCACATTTATACTCAACCAAGGAGAAGCAAGGGATGAATGGCTAGGACATGGAGCTAGGAGGTTGGGGGTTGGCTAGGATGTTGAAGTTGGCTTGACCTTTCTGTCTGACTTCATCAGGAGCCAGGAAAGAGGTCCTTAGTCCCTGACTGACTGCCCCAATAGTTATGTTGTTGAAACTATCTTGCTCTTTTCTTCTCTCACCCACTTAATATGTAAGCATAATAATTTTTTTTCTTGTTAAAATTAGAAAACATTGCTTTGTGGTTAATTTTCAACAATATGTCCTGCCCTTAACTGTCAGCCAAACATTTAAGWCCATTTTTCGTCCACTTCATTTTGTTCTTTATGGAATGCTTGAATTTAAATAAACAGAGTACTCTATTATTCAAACCTCAACTTCACCACGCTCATTGGGGTGCGATCAGCCTCAGTGCAGATAGTACTGCAGCCACATATGCTCCTAGCGTGCACTCACAACTAGCCTTGAATCACATACAGAAGGAACACCAGCCTCTGTGCTAGAACAAGTTTTATTCTGTGGTAAGTCCCTTCTCAGCCAATTCAAAAAAAATTAAAATAATGTCTAAATAAAAATAAACTAAAATAAAACATGCATTGCATTTTTCTTTCCAATAAATTGGCAGTAAAATAACAAAATCAGATTCATTGACAAGTGCAGAAGGAAGCCTCTGAAGAGAACCCCCATCTGGATTTATGAGCTATGTAAATGGCCAGCACATTTATTTGACCATATTTCCTGGGCTTATAATCCCCTTTCTTTTGTTGATGTGCAGTACATCTGTCACCAAAGAAGCTTACTAGTAGTAGGTGGGGTGGAACTGACAGTGAATTGTAATTATGGAAGAGTATTTCTGTGCACTTAAGAACCACAATGAAGTTCCACCTGAGGCACCATCATGCTTGCACCCAGAGAGCTCCTGAGGTCGCTGCAGCACTCAGCATTGCGCCGCTCCCAAAATTTTCAGTCTAAAAAGGCGGTGATGAACTGGGAGGTTTGATATGCTGGCCACTCGGCAGGAGCCGTAGATCCCACGTGCATCGTGATGACCATWACTGTGTTTTGCGGCACTGACTCATTCTTGAGATCGCTGAAGTCAGAAGGCTGAGCTCCTCTCTGGTGAGAACTTGTCCACACACTTCTGCCCGGCATATGACTAATTCATGAGCAGTAACGTGAAAGAAGAAAGTTAATTATATGAAAAGTCAGGCATTCTGAGCTTCCTAAAGTAAGTGGGACTTCACTAAAATTTCCTTGTCACAGAAAAATGCATCTCAAAATATCTTGAAGAAATATTCCCCTCAATTTATGAGGGCAAATGRCATGTAATACAGAACTAAACATATTTTGGTGCATTCTTTGGCATATGTTATGTTAATTTTTCAGAAGTAACTTTCCTCACAATCCCATTACCTAGGATAGGGTAGAGCTGAATGAGATCTGCCTTTAATTAAGCTCTTTGACCTCAGATTTCTGCTTAGAAGACTTCAGTCTGTCTCCAGTCCCCTTTATGCAACGTTTATATTGCCAGGATCAAATCTCATTTTAGTGGATGGTGTATAAATAAGCAGTCTAAGAAATCCAGATACATTAAAAGGATTTTATTAGGTCAGATGTTTATATGTTTTCCATACATGTGTGCACTTCTGCCATTTAAGTGCTTTAAGTTTTTTCCTCTGCAGATATAGTAACAATTGCAAWGTGCAAGACACCAGAGATAGCTTTAATTTAGTTAGCTCAGGTAGGAGCAGTAATGCAGCCATGGTAAGCTAAAGCTTAGCTAGCTTTGGTGTTCATCTTGCTCCCTGATTATCCACCTCTTTGGTGCCTTGGTATAATTGACTGCACCGAAACCATGCCTCAGCTTACCCAACAAACATCATTTGCCTGGTCCTGGCAGCAATTTTCAGGGGAGRAAGGGGCAGTGAATGTGAAAAGAAAAGAAAGAAACAGAAACTGCAGGTGCACGAGGAAGAGCAGGTGGACAGATGACAACAAGGTAGGCACTGCCTGGGGGCTCATAGAGGACCTGCTAGGATTTGGGGTGAGGAACTGCTGCAAAAGGTTAGGATAAAATATTTTGATATGGTACAGAGAAAGGAGTCTGGTAAGCCTCTCAGTTATATGATCAGATGAGTAAGTACTGTTCTCCAAGAAAGAGTCAWGGAAGAACAACATAGGATGAGGGAAACAAAGAAGTAGTTGTGGTTACCAAGATACAAGGCAGTGAAGGCTTGGCCAATATTTTTGTTTGATTGATTGTTTTCTTCTTGTGTCTCTCAGATTATTGTTTGAACCTGTTGGGTTGCAGAATGTGTCTGTTATATACTCTTCTGCCTTTCCACTTGAACAGTATTCTCTGTAGCTTTCAAGATGCTAATTTCCACCCCTAAATTTGTATGTATCACATTTGTCATTTACCAGTGCCTGCCTTTTCTGGAACATCTTCCTTTGTAAACTTCTCTGCCCTGTTGAGGGTACTGTGTCTCTTTCTACTCTGCCTCCATACTCATCTTTCTTTATCCCATTTTTGTTTATGGCCCCACTATTTGCAGCAGTCCTCACGTGGAAGAGTGTATTCCTGTAGCAGACTCCCCTGTTGTCTTTGGCAGTCTTTATGCAGGGCACTGCCCAAGCAGCATGATGCTGCACGTGATGCTCAACCTGAGCCTCAGTACACACTCCTTCCTTTAGTTGCACAGCAGACAGCAAAGGGATGCAACACTAGGCACTGGGTAGTAATTTTGGCACACAATATTCTTAATTCTGCCAAAGTGTGACTGGGGTCTTCCCTTAACATTCTGAATATGTAGTGTCCAAGTAAATGAACTTTTTCTCACAGCGCACACCTCTTGTCCCTAACAGAATGTTTTTGCATGTGATATTTAGGGAAAGTATTAAGCACAAGCGAAATAGATTAAGAAATGAGTGTAAAAGAATCAATTCTTTTGAACTGTGGTTGCATAATGGAAATCGACTGCTATGAATGAACTTATATTCAGAAGTTATGAACAGCAGAGCTAATGCACTGCCATGAGTTCATCTTTATTATTGCATTACACCTGAATCAATTGATAAAGTAGCTTTTTTTTTTAAGGCTAGGAATGGCACTTAATTGAATAAAAGTCAATGTAATTATATTAGGAGAATCCAACAGTACTGCTGACAGCGGAAAAGGGACACTACTGAGTGGAGTGCCAGAACTTGTCCACACATTTCTGCACATCGTTTGCCTGACAGATATTATGGGCTGGTACATGCTTTAATTAGATTACTGATTGCCACTGCTGCAAGTGAGAATTGAATAAAGGAGGCATCTCTCCTTATCAGAGCATCAGCAGGGAGTTTCATCCTTTTGCTGGTCTTTCTCAGAGCGGCCTCTGTCCATCTGGGGCTGAGCGGCCCCTCTTTAACCACAGTAATTTATTCTTATCTCTTCATTCAGTGAGCGTTGACGTTATTTTCAGTGCGTGCCTGGCCACTGTTTCTCTCAGCAGCAAAGCAGGAAATAGCGAGCGAGGATGTGTGAGAGGCAACAGACAGTTGCAGCTCTCCCAACTGGTTTCAGCATCGTGGTGAATTCTCATAATCTCTTTGATCTGAAATCAGGTTGGGTCGGGGCAGGGAGAGAAGCTGGGGAAATAGCAAGAAATAAGCACACAAGCACTTTATGAGTAGCTTGCAGTTAGTGTTATGATGATAAGCACAACTGTGCTTTTATGCTCATGTAATAACTCTGGTCAGTGTGGACAGGCCATCACAGTAAGCATTTCCTGTGCAGTGCTGAGCAGCTTTAGCTGGAGTGCATGCCTTGGGACACGAGGAAGGCAAGAAACAGCCCCGCAGAAAGAGGGGCTGCCAGGACTGCTGCTCGCCATTCATGTGTGTGGACACCGCATGCGTCTGTTCAGTTCTCATTCGTGGATGATGATGAGGATGCTGTGAATTTGCTGTGATTAATTTGGTTTATGTCTCTCATATTGTGTGGTTGAGTCAGTATCGGTCAGGACAACAGTGTAAGTGAGATTGCAGCTGACAAAAAACAATTTCATGGTCAAGACTTTAAATAAAGTCTGTGTTTTATTAGTTTCAGATATTATTTTCTTTTGTCTTTTTTTTTTTTTTTTAACCAGATATGTCTGGATTGGAATGTGAATTTGTTCTCTTTCTCTCTCTCTCTCTCTCCTCTTTCTTTCTCTCTTTTCTCCTTCTATCCTCTCCCTCTCTCTCTTTTGTGATCTCAATTTAGCAAAAGATTAGAAAGCTGATCTTATCACAAGGTAAGCTCAGCCTTCATAAGTGCAGTGTGGGGATATGCATAACTACACTTCTGCGCCTCAAAAAAGCAAAAATAATGCTTTACTTGCTTGTGTGAAAGGAGTGTTTCCCGTGTGGGAGAAAAACAGGGAATGCTCTCCACTTTTTCATGCCCTTGACCATACCTCTCAACTGTCTCTCATTAAGAAAGAAATCCTCCATTTGAGACGCCCCCCACCACAATAATTGCATCTCGGACAGACATGATTGGATTAACTGCAGTTTAGTCGCAGTTTTACGTCATAGGACAGATACCTGCACTTGCCGGGGCCAATGGCAGGCGCAGTGAGGGGCCAGATCATTGCTATTGCTGCTATCTTTACTTATTACTGTAAATTATGTGCAAGTGATAGATGCATCACAAAGTAAGTGATAGAAAAAATACAGAAATGAACCCCACATCACTTCAATCTTCCTACATTTTGCATTTTCTGTGTTTGTCTGCATTGTGTTGCTGTACCATGGTTGGAACCTCATCTGGTTGAGAGGTATGTTTCAAAGGGTTTCTTATCAAAAAGCTTCCAGTAAGGAAATACTGCTAATACCTGTTGTTTTCCTTCTCCCTTTTTTGTTACTGTAGGACATGAATGTCTGTAAAACATTTGGTCAATGTTATGTCTTCCTGTGCCAATTTTATACCTAGTACTTTTTGCAAATTAAAGTATTCCTGTGTTAAAATTCTCTCTCTCTCTCTCTTTCTCTCTCCCCTCCCYGCCCCCATCCTCTTTCTTTCCCCTCCTACATTTGGGCTCTGATCTGCAATTTATAATGGGCAGACAGACTGGTGAGTCTGCATGTTGTAAATTGCGGGTTTGGGTCCTTAGCTTGCAAAGAATGTTATGCAGTAGAACTTCGCTAATTCTCTTGTCACTGATTTGAAAATCCAGTCACCCTCCAAAGAAAGTAAATATTTGTCCTCCTTGTCCTCAGTAATGGTGCACGTTCAGAATACTGAACCCRAAAGTTTTCTAATTTCGAAAACTTTGTACTGATTTCTCATCTCTAAACACTTTGACAAAATGAGCATGTTCTGTGTTCAGAGGTCTTTGATGTCTGTCATGTTTGTTGGTTTCATCGTTAATTCAGAAAATGCAGTTGTTCAAAAAGGATTTTCCTGACACTACTGCAAATCAGTGAGGTTCTACTGCAATGGATAAATAAAGGCCAATGTCAAAAGTGGAGAGTAGAATGCAGTATTTAAAATAATAGGCTGTATTACACAGCTACTAACCCAAAGGCTTAAGTTTTATTTGCAAATGTAGAGCTTTAATTCTTGAGAACAAAGGCCCTGATCCTGTAAAACACTTGAGAATGTTTTAACTTGCAGCTCTTGGGATCTGGTCCAAAGACCACTGACGTCAGTGACAGCTTTTCCAGTGCCTCTTGAGCACTCAGTGACTTCAAGACATAGCTAAGCCAAAGCCCCTACTTAAGTGTTTTGACTGATTTGGGGCAAAATGCTGTATCGTCATTAGGGTTTTCTTCTTTTTTTTTTCTTTTTTTTTTCTTTTTTTTTTGGAAATTACACAACTTCACTCAGGCATTTAGTGCTGCATTAGATACAGCACTGGGAAGAGTACAGTGAAGAGCAGCAGCACCCTGCCAGGGGGATGGAACCAGTGACTTTCTCTGAGATCTTCAGAAAGTCATATGTGAATTTCAGAGACTTGTTTTTCTAATCCCCACAAGTCTTTTCCATCTCTCTTTGGCCTGATTCTGAATACTTTATATCAGAAATGCATCATCAGAATCAAAACTCTTAACTAGCTATCATACAGTCATATTAATATTTTTCTCTTCCTGTATTTCACTTATACAGCTGTGTGAATACATATATATGTATATTTTGTACTTATATATGTATGTATGAATGTATAAATATACAAYTATATATACCAACTCATATTGATATTCTACTTATTAATAAAATCTTTTTTGGAAGTGAGGCTTTTAGGAGCCAAGGAGCGAGGATTCAGGAGCCAAGAGTAGCATTTCACTTGTTTGTAATTCCAGTCTATTTTGTAAATCTCGAACACCAGGGCTTGTAGCTGCTGCTGGGGACCAATGTTGAGAAGCAGTAACTGGAACTAAAAGGGAATCGGGGGGGTTATTTTGCTTGTTTTGTTTTGATTTTTCTGTTGCAAATTGCTCCTTTGTAAAGAAATAGAATTGTCCAAGGAACATGGAGAAGGGACAAATTATAAATAACTGTAAATCACTGCTAACTCAGAATTTGGGTCTGGTGCTCGGCAACTGTGCATTTAATCAAAAACACTGTACATTTTTCCTTTCTTCCCTCCCCTCTTCCTCTCCTAGACACAGTGCTAACATAAACCTGCACCGTAAACTGTTGACCAAAGAACTGGATGACATGGGCCTGGACTCCTCACAGCCTTCTCTTAGCAAAGACCTCCGTGACGAATTTTTGGTGAAGATCTACGGCGCCCAGCATCAGATGGGGCTGGATATCCGGGAAGACACCTCCTCGCCTGCCGGTACTGAGGATTCCCACATGAATGGGTATGGCAGGGGCATGTCGGAGGACTACATGGTCCTGGACCTGAGCACCACCTCCAGCATCCAGTCCAGCAGCAGTATCCATTCCTCCAGAGAATCYGATGCAGGCAGCGACGAGGGCATTCTCCTGGACGACGTCGATGGGGCAAGTGACAGCGGGGAATCTGCCCACAAAGCAGATGCCCCTGCCTTAGCTGTAGGTATGGGCACCGATGTCCCCGGATCCCTCATGTTCAACAGTGTTTCGGTGAGCAACGGTGGGATAATGTGTAACATTTGCCACAAAATGTACAGCAACAAGGGGACCCTCAGAGTGCACTATAAGACGGTGCACTTGCGAGAGATGCACAAGTGCAAAGTCCCTGGGTGCAACATGATGTTCTCCTCTGTCCGCAGCCGAAACCGGCACAGTCAGAACCCCAACCTGCATAAAAACATTCCCTTCACTTCCGTAGATTAGTTAAGGATGGACACGGCATAATGCCAGCTCTCTCGGAGGGCCTACCACATTTGAACTGCCATATACAGTCTCTCTTGGTATATATATATATATATATATAAATATACATATATATATAATCTTTTTTTTTTCTTTTTTAACAAAAGAAAGAAACACCAGGTGCTTTTTTCCCTTTGTTGGTTGTTGGATTTTTTTTTTTTTCCTGGGGATAAAAACAAAAAGGTGGGATCTTAAATCTGGGGTGAACTACCCTTCANAAAAAAAAAATAAAGAGAACAGACCCACAGAAAACTTGCAGTTGTCCCTAGATCTGTTATAAAGTTCTTGGTCATCTCCAAAGAGACAATTTGTTCTACCCATTGCCTGAAAAAAAAAAGAAAAAAAGCAACAAAAAAAAGCAAAGAAACAAAACGAAAAAAAAAATCTGCTTAGTTGTCTTTGTGTCTTTAAAGATTGGGGATAACCTAAGATTGGGGATAAAGTTCTACTAAGATGGGGATAATGTTCTACTAAGATGGGGATAACGTTCTACTAAGATGGGGATAACATTCTACTAAGCATGGCTGTTACACTTGTATATATATATTGAGCCTTGACAGGCCTATGATGTAAAACAATTGTATTGATTGTGGTTTAACTCTTATTTTTTTGCTTAATTTTTACAGTTACATTCAGCTGTTAGGTAAACAGGAAAAATAGTTCGCTGGCTAGTTCTACTCATTTATGTTAGCTTTAATGCACATTTTTAAAAGAACCACGGTCTTGTTTTAACTACCTGCTAGATATAAGTAAAACAGAGGTGCTGGCATGCTTTACAGTACCTAGTCTGATACAGTTTTTTTGTCTTGTACTATTACATAAATCCAGTCATGCACTTTTTCATACACTACAAGGGGATGTGTAATAATATCCATGCTTTTTTTTTTTCCCTTAAACTATTGCCATATTTTCAGTAAGTGTCTTTAAAAAAATACACTTAGATAAAAGTGGTCTGGTCAGTATGAGGGCATGAATGCCAAACAAAGAGTATTAGTGTTTAGTGTTAATTACAAAAGTGCCAACTTTGCACATGTTTTGAAAAAAGAAAATGTACTTATTCACCATAACCACAGCTGAAGTTTTTGGACTACAGAAAAAAAAAAAAAAGAAACACCGGGGTGGGAGGAGGGGGTAAAGTGAAACACATAATTCTTGGTGCTTTTTTCAAGTGCCAATTATCATTAGAACAATAGTGCATCCTTATTCCTTGTATACTGCATTACATAGAAGAAAAAAAAAGATCATGTTATCTGAATCAGTGACATTTTTTCTTTTGTTGATCATGAATGAAATTTGGGGATAGGGATGCTGATACTACTTGTTGCAGAACAAAGATAGATATAATTTTGCATGCTCCTTACTTTGGCCTGGATTTTTGTAGTGTTTGAAAAAAAAAAAAAACAGAAAAAGAGCACGGAAATAATGTTAATAATTCCATTGTTCTGTAAAGCTGACTTATTTGCAATGGAAAGTGCTGTAGTATGATTAAGGCATGTTTTATAGAAGCAATCAAAAGGGAAAAAAAATTAATGGCAGAAGCACTTAGAAGCTCTGAAAACATATGCCAGGCTTTTTATTGGGTAACGTTCCCTTTGGTTAAAAGAGAGGCCAGAGAAAGGATCTCTAGTTTTGCTAATGCTTTGTGTTTCACCCACACGTTTTGTTAGGAAAGAACGAAAGTTGGAGCGGGAGAAGGAGCAAGCAATTGGGAAAGGGAGAGGAGAGGCTGTCCTCTGAATCTCTTTTGTTTCCGGTGTTTACACATCTTGCTTGAGCTGGTAAACCACACTGGCAGCCTAAGTTACCACAACATACTGACTGAATGATGATATTTACTTAAGTTCAGCCTACAGCCAAAACCATTAGGGTGTGTGTTGTAGACTTTTTTTTTTCCTTATTAAAAAAAAGAGAAGAAAAATAAAAAAGGGACATTTCAGCATACAATACAGTACTCTCCTTCAGTGAGAATGTGTTCCTTTTCTGTATGTGCTGACCCAAAACATTTTATTTTTTTTTTAGCCAAGAGTTAGAAATGCTCCTTTGTTTCAGCTTCTCATTGTTTTATTTGTTGTGCATTTTGGTCATTTTTTTTCCTTTATGTCCAGTTGGGTAGTTACTCCTCTTACATTTTCTAGAGGAAACTGCTTATATAGATTTCCTCTTTTTTTTGGGGGGGGGGTTTTTTTTTTTTTTTTTTTATTTTAAAATATTTCTGAGAGCTGCAAAATT
Organism: Nothoprocta perdicaria; assembly: GCF_003342845.1. Lineage (NCBI taxonomy): Eukaryota > Metazoa > Chordata > Aves > Tinamiformes > Tinamidae > Nothoprocta > Nothoprocta perdicaria. Next base: position 782,117 of record NW_020454139.1, on the reverse strand, counting down.
TGCTTGAGGAATTGTGAAAGAATTGGCTTCAGAGGTATAAGAGGTCATATGCTTTTTTTTTTTTTTTTTTTTTTTTTTGGGGGGGGGTTGATTTTGCATTTCAGTATTCTTTTCTCCAAAATTAAGAGTCAATAGCTAATAAATCATTATTTCCAGCTGTAGAAAATAGGAGAAAAAAAAAGTTAAGAATATCTCACTATGTTCCCATAGGGTACAAGCTTCTGAGGACTTTTTGGCTCCTCACACTGATGAAATTGTTTGTCAATCCCACAAAAGGGATGGTAAGGAAAGCTTACCATCTCATTTATCAGAAGAAAAAAGTTTACAGCAAAAAGCTAAGCAGTTTCACTGTATTTTTTTCTTTCATCTTTTTTATATTTTTCCTTAAAATTTCAAGTAGTTTGCATTGTAAAATTGAGTAGAGAGATCTGATTTGCTTTCTTTTATGCCATGCAAGCCCGGTGTGTTTGTGAAAGAGGGAAATTAGAACAGTAAAGGTGCATTCTTCTGAAATACATGGACCTTTGTAGTGTTAGCTGTATTGCACTCCTGTCCCCCTCCAAAGCCATTAGGCAGGATGGAAAGTATAAAAAGCAAAACAACAGAAACAGAGTGATATCTACAGGAAAAAAAAAAAAAAGGCAACACTGTTTTGAAGTGTGTATGGTATAAATAAATATCTTTTTAAATGAAAAACACATTTGAGGTATATAAATAATTCTTCGCTGAATGAATCACTGTTCTGCATTCTCGTTTTACTCTGTTTCAGTTAAAGGTCAAATGGTTTTTGGTAAACTTTTTGGAAACTTAAACATCGTCAGCAGATAAATTCAGCAGATGAATTACATAGAAAAAAATCTGTTTATTGCACAAAATGAAGCAGGACATTATAAAAACTAAAGGAGCAGGGACAAACCTCAGAAAAAAATGTAAGAAGCTCTGCAATCCTACTCTTACGACATCCTGAACTTCTTTTGGACTGTGCTTATACACTGTAGGAAATACCCTAAAAAGTAAGAAAGGCTTATTGTGGACAGATTATTGTTCATTTCTGTTTGCAGGGAAACCATCTGGTTTCTCCAATACTCATAATATGAATATCAGAATATTCTGGTTTTAGGATTACATAATGAACGTAATGAATTGAATGATTCCCACTTTCATAGTCACCATACTTCTCTGTGCATTTATCAGAATTGGTGCTGTCATGGGATTTGTATCACTTGAAAATTGGAAAATTTTTAATCTCCGAAGAGGGCTGTATATAAGAAATCTGATTTTAATGACAAAAAAGCAACACAATAGCTACCTTCTCTCAGTAGTGGCCCAGAATTCAGTGAGCAGAACAACTGTTTCTGCCGTGCAGGGCATGGCTACAAGGTTGTGGTGGCAAAAAAAAATGTTGTGCAATGGCTTACATGATCATAACCCTATGGCTAACCCTGTGTTTCCAAACCTGTCAGCCTGTGCCCTTTCATAGCAGTTACACCAATCTGAGGGAAGAGGAGGCTTGCAGAGACTCACGGTGTTTGCTTCTCCTATTCGGTACAGTGGACAGACTTTCCAAGTCATTTTACCATTTTGTTCATTTAGGATAGATTTCTTTTATTTCTGTAGATATCAAACAGGCTTTGCCCTTACGGCATACTGCTTCTCCTTTAGAAATAGATTTACTGGTCTGGAGGTTGTTTAACTTTTTTCTTTGCTTTGAAGAGTTTTCTCTTTTTTTTTTTTTTTTTTTTCTGGGAAAGTGCATGATATCAATTAAACATCAAGTTTATTCTGCAAACTTGTACTTAACAATTTGGAAGAAAAACAGCAAAATCGAAGCACAAGAATGGGAAATATGAAGTGAGCTTTGATATCACTCATGGCCCTGTCTCACTTCTTGTGTCTTGGACAGATCACATCACTGCCTTCATGTTCTGCATCTTTTAAAAAATGGCTAGTAATAATATGATCATACCCCAGAAAGGTGTTGCTATGAGGACTAATTAGCTGGTCTTTGTAAAGAACCAATTTAGTCATAAGTATTTCTGCAAACCGTACAATATTCAGTCCATTTTTCTAGCTCAACCACATAGACATAATTTCTGAAACGTTTACGCTAGCTCCAGTTTCACGGAAGAGTTTTATAATGCAAAAGTCAGCCAGCTCTTAAACGGTAACTTGCACCGCGTGGCACTCCAGTATAGTACACAAAGTGTGAGCATTCAGTCACTGAGTCACAGCTGAATTTCACAAAATGTGGAAACTGAATCTGTAAAGTAGAAAGCCTGTTAACACCTAACACTCCAAAAGATCTCCCTGTGGCTGTTCATGACTCAGCTCATAAAATTTGCCCATTTCCCAGGAATCTGTAGATACATTACACAGCAAAAAAGGATACTGCATTTGCTGTGAGTAAACTTCAGTGTATTTTCCACCCCTTCTTGTCTTCCTTTCTTCCTTTCTTCCTTTCTTCCTTTCTATTTTTTTCTCTCTCTCCCTCACTTTCTCTTTTTTCTTTCTCTCTTTCACTCTCTACACATTCCATGAGTCTGTAGGCTTTCCTCCAGCCTCTAGCAAGTGAACTGCCTAGGAAAACAAAGTCAGGTCCCAGATAGTAGAGTAGCGGCCTGGGAAGGTCAGCATCTCACTGATGGGGTCCGGTGCAGCTCACGGGAAGASAGACTGCAAGATTCTGCTTGAGTTTTCCCTGAGTTTTAGTCTTCTCACTTAATTAARAGAGTTAAGGATCTAGCAGGGCTAATTAGACAAGCTAGGAATGTGCCAAAGCAACAAGACAAAGAGCTATGTGAGTATCTGGAACCGGGAAATCTCAGAAATAYAATGCATCGGGGCTTGATCTACTCCAAAGATAGGAACATTTACATGAACAGAGATTTAGTTCCAAGAGTGCCTCCTTCAATAAGTTTGGTATTTTGTAATGCAAGTGCTTAGATTGTACCCATTTTTTACAAGATGATCTGGGATATCAGCAAACATGGATAGAGAACATCTTTTCAGAAATACATTTGTACTCAAATTCTGCAGGATGCTTTCAATGCCTTATTGGAAGAAGGGAGGGAAACAGTTTATGTGGCAGCACAAACATGCTCCTCTCAATTTTAAGCACTAGTTACATGAACAGAAATATTCCTCCTTCTTCTGTCCTAAGAATGTTCTTGTCACTTTTCAAGTTTTATTAACAGAACTGCTCTCTCTTATTTAAAAAAGAGATAGAGAAGGAGGAATGGTAGCTGAGTTCTCTGGGGGAGAAAGGTGAGTGGCAGACACATGATGGCAGCTGGTATATGTCAGTTCCTTTTTATTTTTTTTTCCTTATGTCACCACTTCGCTGCTATAGTAACTCAACAAAACAGTGACTCTAGTGCTACTTTGCTAGATAAGCATCAGCATATCCTGCTGTCGCCACATGATGAGCTGGGCTTTTTTCCCCTCCCGTAGGGACATAAAAGGAACTCTTTTCCATACCCATTTTTTTTCTTTATGAACAGTGCAGTATCATATGATGGCCTAAACCTTTCACCTACATGTTTGCCCAAGTACATGTCTGTTCCAGTCCCATGGTTTCTGTCTCTTCTTGCCAAGCAGCATTATCACTGTCTTCAAAATGGCCCATAACAGAGTGAAGCAGCAAGTTTTTTATATGAGTAATATTATCCTGAGTCTGTAGTCAACTAGCCTTGATCTAGCCTTGAWGTGGCTTGTTTTCCCCAGTCAGACTATGATCTTCAACAACAGCTTTGATTTCCTAATAAAGATATTGGTCAAGTAGATATATCCCCAGTACTGATGCTGTTGTGTTTGGCATTAGCAGTGGGAGAAAAAGACATTTCTTTTCCACCAAGGAGTTAAAACAATTTTTTGGACCTGTCCTCTGACTTTAACCAGTATTATTGTTCATTATGATGACACTGTATTTTTTTAAATAGCAGTTGTAGTTGTCATAAAACTTATTTTCACATTCATCTCCTTTAAAGTGTGATGTTGTAAATTCATGTGACCTTTACTGCAAAGAATAAATATTTCTTTTTTTATATATAAGATCTCCAGACAAGGCTTGGTTTGTAACAAATAGTGGCCCATTACAAAGCAGGAGGGAAAGAGAAAAAAAAAAAAAAAAAAAAAAACAGAGCTGAGCAGCAAGAAGCTTCAGTTCAATTTCACCTCATATCTTTCTAATAACTTACTTGTCACTTTATTACCTTCCAGTAATGTGAACGCTGCTGACAAGACTGTCACACTAACAGCAGACAACACCCTCTCTTGCCTAGCCCCAACTCTCCCAGCTACTTATTGCACTGGCCCTGAAGGGACACAAACTAATAGCGTGCTTTCAAGTTCAGCGCTTGGCCATCACATATAAAAGGATGCGTAATTGCCTGTTTATCCCCTGTGAAGGGGGAGCGGAGCCGGAGCAGCGGGCCCTGCCTCCCCGCATCCCGGCGCTCCGCACGGCTCAGCTCGCCTGCGCGCAGGGTAGCCCCGGATCGAGCGCTTCCATTTGTCTTTGGGAAGCCCCCGGCCGCCACCGCCGGCCCGGCCGAGCTGTCAGGCAGACAGTAACAAGATGGCTTCTTAGCAAAAGGTCAGCTGAGAAATGCTGTCTGTGGCGGCACTTCTGGCTGCTTATGTAGCAACTAATTGCTCCGTATTGGCATAAGCCGTGGCGCGCCTGCTGGAGACGGCCGCGCGCTTGCTCGCTGTGTCAGTACGGCCGCAAGTGTGCAGGCTTCTCTCTTGTGCCTCCTTTCCTTCCGCCCGCCCCGTGGCAGAATGAGGAGCGCCTCCATGCTCCAGGGCTGCTGGGGCAAGGCGGACGCCAGCCGTGCGGCCCGCGTGCTCCATGGGCACGGGGAAGGGCACCTGCGAGGCCACACACGGCCCCTCATGGGGAGGGATGCTCTGCCTGCTGGTTTATTTCTTATTACCGAGAGCGCAGCTGTGAGCGCAGCACGTGCTGCTCGCATGAGGTGCTGGGGCAGCATGGAGCTGTGACTGTGGACAGGGCTTGGCGCCGCCCCAGCACGTGGCAGCCAATATCGCAGTGCTGTGCTCTCCTCTCTGCTCTGCAGCACGCTTTGCCATCAGAGGAGCTGTTGGAAATTCAGGGGGAGGCCCTGAAACTCGCTGTCCTCAGGCCCAGAGCATTCCCATGCCCAGGTCGTGCCGCACACCATCCACCATGGACAAGGTAGTGCAGTTCCTGGAAAGGCAAAGGCAGGTTTCCAGCAAAGCCAATGAGGGGCAGACTTAAATACCACCATTTGGGCGATCATTATTTTTATATCTCAGACTGATTGGCGGCATTAGTGCGCTGCACATCCTATCCGCAGGTCCTAGCTGCTAATACTGTCTCTTGTGCTTCATGGTAATTTGGCACTGGCTGCAGCAGAGGCCGAGGTGCTCACTAGAAAGTGCTGGGACCWTTTACCAGACTTTTATCAGACCAGAAGGCCACTGATCTCTCTTGCCCCTGTTCCCTGCTCCATGCAGGTGTGGTGCTCTCCTGGGCGCAGAAGGAGCTGGAGTCCCTCTTTCTGCAGCGTTTCTGGGGTTGTTTGTGTTAACTGAGCGCTTTCCAAGTCGCTGCTTGGGTCATTTTCTTCTGCTTGTGTTTGGGTGTGTGCACATGTGAGAGGGATGGAGACAGGAGGGGCAGACATTTAACAGACGGGGCTAGAACAAGGAACTTTAAAAATTAAGTTATAAATGAGTAAAGTGATACTGTTTTCAGCACACCTATCTCTGTATATGTGTTTATCTCTCCTTATGCCCTTAATAGCATGAGAAGCTTGAGTGGGCAAATTTCTAAGGCACAGAGAGGCTTATCCAAATATTCTTGAAATTTTGTATGCCATTCCCTTCAAACTTTGGAAGAAAATATTTTAGGGAAATGGGGGAGGGGGGAAAAAAAAAAAAAAAAAGAAACCAACAAGTATCCAGAGTAATTATATTTCTGGAGAAGACAGAGAGGGCGAAACCAGCTAAGTGACGCATAAAGATTTTATAAGGCATCCATTGTCAAACAAAAGGTTGAGAATGATCAGAGGATAATGCACAGTTACGACGGCAAACTCATCAATAGTTAATCACAACCTGTCCATTTCTGTTACGGAATGCGAGAGACTGTGAACGGCGGCCCTGGGGATGTCGTGGCGCTCGCGCATGCACGCATCTGCGACCGCGCGGGGGGCGAGTTACGCAACCGCTGCGTGGGGCTCATGGCTTCCCAGGGCACCTGGCGGTCCCAGTTTTTCCCTGGATTTTTGAACTTTTCTTTTTGCCRTGATGGGACAGGAGGCACCGCCCCACAAGCTCAGCTGTGAAATGGTACTGTAGTTGTGTGAATTGTGGTTCTAGGGGTGTTCTCCTTAGTCTACCTGACGACTTTTGGAGTAAATAGGGTCACTTGAGCTGTGTAAACTAAGGCTGATTTGTTTACTGTTTTTCAAATATATTTTTTTCCATTAGTTTTTTTTTCTTATTTTTTTAGTCTTTGTACAATCTTAAGTTTTTGCTTTTTTTTTTTTTCCCATTTTCTCCACCTACCCCCATCCTTTCTCCTCTCATTCCAAGACTTCTCTCAGAAAAATAACACATCCTCCTGATGATCTCCGTTTGGGAAATTCTTATGCATTCCATCTGTGAAAATGGTCACCGTTTGTAAAGTGACAAGATGAATAAAATGGCCACTGTTGTGTGTGTGTGTCTCATTTAGCTATTTATGAATATGAAATCCAGCATGCTGCTTTTCCTTGTGCAAACTTTGGTTCCCAGTGCCGTAGTGGGGCTCCTTTCCCCATTAATACGGCTGTTTCCTCGTGGGCAGCACTCGTGTTCTCAGTCCATGCTTCCTGCSTCTCCTCCAGTCCTTAGCCAAGGGCTCCGTGTCCCCATGCAAACTATGTGCAACAGGCGTGCAAATAAGTTGATCCAGACRCTGAACATGCTAAAAATGTACCCCATCTGAAGCTCCACACACTTTTGCTCACCCACATGCTGGCTGCAGCAGCCTGTTGGTACCCACGAGCATCTCGTTGTAGGGAGCTTATCCCCATCTGCATCCAAAGGGTTCTGGGTGTCCTGGCTTTTCTGCGGGCTCTTGCTCACCGGCGCGGGTTTGTCTTAGCAGCTTTGGCGAGGAAAGCAACAGGGGCCGAGCATGGCACGTGCCTGTGCAGACACCTGCTCCATTTCCAGTTCCCATGAACTGGAGAGGCCAAGCCCAGCTCGCGGGCTGGCTCACGGACAAACTGGATCCAACCCTGCACGTGCTGGGGGGTCCCGCCACAGTCTGGCGCCCGGTTGGGTGCAAGGCGTGAGACTGCCCTGGGGCAGCCTCGCTGCGTTCCTGCTCGTGCAGCAGCGTCCTCCTCGCTGCGCTCCTGCAGCACCTTCCCGGGGCAATGTGGGATGCACGCGCCCCGGACACCGGGAGCCAYGCGTCCAGGGCCGGCAGGATGCCCTTGCCGAGGCCCGTGTGCCAGCCGCGTGGATGAGGCTCTTTATTTCCCTGTGTGCTGGCGGTGTGTGCCGAGCGCGCCGCCGTGCCACCCGCAGAACCAAAGCATGCACTATGGAATATAGCTGTACCGGGGGATTGGAAAACTGCATCATGTTGATCTAATAATCGTGACATTGGTAGCTTCATAAATACTGTATGTACTCTAAACAAGTTTTTTCCATTAGTAGTCTGAGGGAATTAAAAAGTCTTGTTTTTTAATTTGACATTTCTTTTCTTGTATTTTCTGTACTGTAACTGTCCTACAGTATGTCTTTTGCATAAAATGCATAAGGTTTTGGGGATATAAATGGAGTTTTACTCATACTTTGTCCAAATACCTCTTGTAATTTGTATCAAAATTCTTGTACAATTTTTATATTAAAGATTTATCAGTCACTGGCATTTCTCTCTTTCTCTTTCTTTCGCTTTGTCTTTCGCTCATTCATTTTTATCAAGTCCAACAACAACCTTTCTTCAGAAAGGCATATGATAGTTGAAACATGCTGACTTGCAAAGCTTTTTGAGTGGTGCCTCCTATTTTGAGAGCCATACACTACGTTTAAGGGATCTGCCAATTTGCCAAAAATCCAAAAGATGAAAGAGACGCTTTGCTTTTATATAAATATACCAAATTACTATACTTTTTCTCCCTGGCTTGCACATATTTCCCCAAGAGTTTTACCATTAGTTAGGTAGGGTCCTACAGTTTCACGGGGTTAGTCACTCAAACATCCTGAAAAAACTTCACGGTAAGGCATGGACACAGACCATGTGAAGGAACCCAAGTGAGGTCTTGTGAAAATCCAGCCCTGTGCCCTAGCTCTAGATCAGCCTCTGTTCCCCGTTCTGACCAGGGACTCRCAGCTCACCGAGCTGGGCATTTGGATTAGAGCTTTCTTGTGCTTCCTAAAGGTGAGCACACTGGTCAGATACATCTCCACACTGGCTCTTTCCTCAGATGCAGGATGGGGTCATAAGAGTTTTTCAGTGGAGGATTCACTGTCAAATCCTTGTCAGCCTGCTGCTCACTCCACACTGGTAGGACAGGGAGGCATTTGCAGGGCAAAATWCTTTTTCTTGTTGAAAACTTTTTTRTTTTTTGTTGCAATAGGAACAACTAGCAGAAGGGTGACAGGGTGTTTCMAGAGCAAATGCTTTTGGTCCAGTCTGACCTGGTGTCATGCTAATGGTTTTCTACATACCGCACTTCTTATCAATGGGAAAACAAGCRGATGGAGATATATCTCAAAATAGGATATTTCTGTGCATGGCACTATGCTCAGGGGACAAAAAGGCCACGTTACAAGCATGTATGAGTCAGTGYACTGGAATTTTATTCATATTAATTTGTTCTACACAAGAGTTTCCTAGCAAAGGACAACTCAGCTTTATGGGTTCATTGCTGCAAGATGCTGATCACTGTGGCTTTGATCCCTGTAAGCATTTAGGTATGTGCTGAACTTTAAGTACATGTACAGTCCTGTTTAAGTCAGTGGGAATGGATACCTACTTGCAGTCCATCTCCAACAGGTTGACTGGACTGGAAACAGCCCGACAATCAGTGTTGCACAAGAGTCAATGAGGCTTTTTGTTTCCTCATTTTTCTTTGTCAGTAAAAGGGAGGTGACTGGACTCAACAGCCAAATATTTGTAYGGAAAAAGAATGGAACATGACAGATAATTAACAAATGCTAAGCATTTGAATTGGAAGTCTGAGGAAAGTGGTTGGTTGTTTTGCTGTTAATGCTTGTTGTCTGCTGGATTTAGTGCTTCCTCTAAGCTGTCATCAGATATTTCCTGTTACAGCTCTCAAAGCATGATCAAGAGCCTGTTTTCTGCAACCTATTTAGCTTTAAAATCTAGGCTTCCCTTTCCTGCAACACCTTCCGGCTTTAGTAGAGTCCACACACTGGAAGACACAAACCATATAGTTACTACATTATGTCCTCTGTGCACCAGCTAAATCTTGAGAGACTGAGAAACGGTATCCTTGGTTTGCAATTTTCCATCACTCTGACATGAACAGCCCCATAATGGCTTGAATTAATCTGTTACGGGCTTTCAGTTGCTAGCTTCATGTTCTTAATTCATTTCCCTTCCCTTCCCTTCCCTTCCCTTCCCTTCCCTTCCCTTCCCTTCCCTTCCCTTCCCTTCCCTTCCCTTCCCTT
>NW_020454139.1:765187-772316 GCF_003342845.1 Nothoprocta perdicaria | reverse complement strand
TTTTTTCCTTTTTCTTTCTTTCTTTCGTTCACTCCCTCTCTTTTTTTCCCTATAATTTCCTTCTTTCCCCATAAATGTTGCAAGCACATGAAGCTCTTCTTAATTTCTCTTGGGGGCAAGAGGGTGGAAGGAAAAAAAAAAAGAAAAAGAAGCTAAGCAACTTTGGGGGAAGCCAACCTCTGTTGAGGCATGTGGTTATCCTCCCATGTTATTAAATGTCATAGATGTGTTAATGTAGTTCTGCATGGGAGCCAAGCATAATTATAATCTTTTCATCTGTCATAACACATCTATAATTGGCATGAATTCCCCTCAAACAGTTTTTTTTTAGCATAGGGTTTTCATACTCAGTGCAGGGATATTAGCAGGCACCCATAAAGACTGCTTTTGGCACAGCTCTGAGCTAACTGCCTGGGTGAGAGCCAGTTGAAGCTCACTGGGCCACTTGAAAACTTGTTGTCTGCTTGTTCACTCCTGCAAGTTGACAGTATGACAGTAGATTAAGTGCTACTAATTTAATAAAGCCACTCCTACAGTGATGTTGATCTACCAACAATGAGCAAAAGGAGGGAAGAGGAGAGGGGGATAAAAAGTGCATTAGTTTGCCTGAAGTAGTACTGGGGTGGGGAGGGGGGAAGGAAAAGTATTGATTTATGTGAGGTGCAGTTATTTTTAGTCACCTGACTCATGCTTACCCAATCCTTACACATATTCATCAGAGACAGTATAATGAACAGATATTGATTAGTTGGGATAGCTAGAGAGATTTCCCAACAGTGCTAGTTCACATTGATAGGTCTCCAATGGGAATACATGCAAGTGCAGCCCTGTAACATAACTTATTGTGTTCTAGGTCCTCCAATTGATTTTGTTTGAAGAAAAAATACACAGTGGCTCTCTCTTGACCTTTAGCTGAAACCTCTCTGTAAAGAAGAACACAAAATGACAGTCAGAGCAAATAAGCATCACTGCTTACAATCCTGGCCATCACAGCAGTGCCTTGGCAGCTGGATGCAGTGTGTACATGGCAGTCTCCATAGGATCCCAGCGCCCAGTACTGCCCGCTTTCATGTGGCCAATCCCAGACATTAGACAAAAAAAATACCATTAAAGCATCTCTGTTGCTCCAGTGTTTCAGCTAGAATTCAGTTCTCTCATTAATATAGCACCGACCTTGTGACAGCTCCCTCCAAGGTGAAGAATTTCCCGCAAAGACCAATGCAGAGTTTAACAAGATATTCTAGGGAGATAATTCCATTGAACTAGTGCTTTAAAAAACGAATCAAACAAAAACAGAAAAACAAAGTCAAACAAAAGTATTGCACTCTAGCAAAGCTACTAATCCCAAGTGCTTGCTTGCCAAGAAGCTTGAGRCATTTTAAGCATTTTGCCACATGGTGGTCATTGAATGTCCCATTAGGAGTTTCCTACATGGACTGGGATTGCTTTCGCATGCTGAGTTCCCAGAGGAGTGTGGAGTTGACTGGGCTTTGGGGCCTCTTTTTGCTTTTGTTTTCTAAACTGTAGCAGTACCAGGGAATACTTTGCCTTGCAGTGTGCAGAACAATATCAAAAGATGTTCAAAAAGTTAGTACTAAGAGTGAGACCTGAAAGGAATTTAAGGAGAAGAGCAAAATGGATCATCCTTGAGCATGTGTTTCAGGGCTTAGGAATAGTGTCAGGTTTGTCAGAAATCAAGCTCACCCAAACTTTACAAAATTAAAGCTAATAGCAAAACAGTCTGTCATTGTGTGTATAAAGTGAGACCAAGCATCAAGTGCAGAGGGATGGTTTTCAAAATTAAACACAATCCCAGAGTTATTGGGCAGCACTAGCACTGCTTCCAGAAAACCCTTCCGTGCCCTCATTTCAAGCACTGTGTATATTCTAATACAAAGAAATGCTGCCATTTCTAGCAGAGAAGGGGGCTAGCAATTTTATGAGGGTAGGCTAAGAGAGTTTGGTCTCTTAACCAAGCAAATGAAAGCTGAAAGGTGACATGATTGTGCTCCACAACAAATGGCAAGGGAGCAGGCTCCAAATACAAGGGAGAGAGTAGAATTGTGCATGGTAAGGGACACTACTGTCACAAGAACAGATAGCTGTGGGTAATTTCAGACTGGAAATCAGGAACAGGGCTTTTTTTTAGGTCTGAAGCAGAATGATGCTAGGTCAGATTTTTAATACCTGCATAAGGAGCCCAAATGAAAACTAGATGGGTGATAGCACTTGATCCATTTACTAGGAGAATTAAAACATGGTTATCTACAAAGGCAGGGGTTGGACATCTTTTGCAACCCATGTCATCTATGCCAGGTGGTGTTTAAGTAAGTAAGCAGACTGCTAGGAGGGCAAGTTCAAGGCCTCAGCATTTGCATTTGTACCACAGTACATAGTAAAGGAGTTCATCCTGCCAGCTCATTTTCTCTTGTCTTCAGTATCTGTTCTTTCAATGCATCCAACTTAATTTTCTGCTTCTTAGTTACTCTTTCTTAGACCAGTGGAAGTATATTCATTTTTTGCTCTTTATTTCTTTCCAAGGCAATGCCTTTGTCTGCCTTCTTTCTTATTTTTATATTTTCTTTAATCATAGGTTTTTACATCAGTTTAGTTTTTCTTGGTTAGAATATTTGATTTTATCAGTCCATTATATTTTGATCCTCTGGATTTGAAATAAAGTTTGAATTCTTTCTCTTATGCCAGGGCTCACAGAGAAATCTGAAGTGATACAATAATTATGAATCACACACTCTACATTGCACAGAGTGACTTCACATTATTGGAATGTGTGAAGAAAAAACTTCAAGCAGTTGAGTGTGGAGGTTATCAGAGCTCTGGGCATGTGCAGCATGAAGTGATTTGAAATTATTATGCCACTTACAAGTTTTTAGAGAGCTTGAGTCCTACAAATTTAAGTGATATTAAAAATTCAAAGCACTCTCATAATTTCACATCTTTCTGCTGAGCCCTACAATTGCAATTTTCTTTCTCCTTTTGTGTGTTCATTTCAAAAYGAAGAATTTTGCAGCACCAAAAGTATGTATGATTTTAGAGTTAAAACATCTAAGGCTAAGGACTTGCATAAAAATTGTGTTCCTCTACAATTTCTCCCCTAAATGCTTAAGAAGTTCACAGGAGGCATCTTTTGCAGAAAAAGCTCTGAAATAGATATTCTCATCCTTTGCTTGGGGACAAATAGTAACAACAGGAGAGCTACCTGTGTCTCTGATTTGGGAAGGGGGCAAGGAGGTACCAAGTGCAGGTCATCCAGAATATGTTCTATGCCTTGAAAGAACACAAACTTTGAACTTTGAATTAAATATATATATTTCCTAGCTCCTGGGTTATTTTACAAGTTGTAAAACATTACAGTGGCTGTGTAAAATTTTCCATCCTGTTTCCATGGCCTCTGGCTCCCATCCACATAACTTTACACTCACTGAGCTCCATTTTGGCCCAGGTACATTCGGCCCAGTGTGGTGAAGGAAGGCTCTCCTCAGCCCAACACGCTAGGAAACTGGTGAGAGACTGGACTGGTCTTACAGCTAAGATCAGAGTTAAAATGGCCAAATGCATGACATATTACAGGAGCCAGTGTCCACTGATCCCACTGGTAAATGCTACATAAATGAAATGCAAACTGGAACTGGAGAACCTCCTTGTGGTGGTATATACACCACTGYCTTTTTGCTTAAAACAACTCAGGTCAAAAGGTGTACCATGCTTCAAGTTTCCTTACAAAATCATTAAATTGTATACCCAAAGCTCTGTGTTTTCCTTTAAGCTGGCTACAGCTCAGAAAAAAAAACCTTAGCTAGGGCTTTTCCCCCCCTATAGTGCCTAAGACCCTAAAGCAGTCATGTCTTAAAGCTACTGGATTGCCAAAATACGTGTGAACCTTGTGCTAACCTATTGCAAGCTCTAAGACCCAARCTGTAGAGAAAAATCAGAGAAGGCTACTTCATTGTTGAAAATATTGCAAAGAATTTGTTGCGAGAACACTTTAGAAAGGAATAAGCTCTAGTACCAAATGTGCATGATTGCAAATGCCAAACCAAAAGAAAACAATGTCAACAAGCATGTGGGTTAGACTCACAGTCTCTGGATCAGTAGAAGTATTCATTCAGCAAGATCAAAGGGTCAACTATGTCTAGTAAAGCAAAAATAATGGGTAACTAAACAGCTTGTAAATATATAGTCATACGTCMTGTGAAGACAAGTTTTCAAGGAGCAATTTTTTGACACATTGAATGATTGCTTTTTTGGAATGACTTTTTTTTCTGTAAAGCATATGAGAAAACTTCTCAATTCAAAGTAACACATCAGAGTTGACTCACAAAACAGCAGTAGACAAGCCACTAAGTAATCACGATCCCAATATAATAAGTTCAGTCAACGTCTTCCAGGACAGAGTTATAGAAACAGAAGAAAAGTCATATTAACATGCTATATTTTAAACCAGTAGACCTTTTAAAAATACTGTTCAAAAAAAGCATAACAAGTAAATTCCTAAATGCAGCGTGGAGATTATTTTAAGCTACGAAAACTTTCAGACTAAGTAGGAGTAGCTGTAAATGAAACAGAGAGCAGGAAGGGCTGGAAAAGTAGACTGCTGTTTTCTTTTTAGCCTGGTTTCCTTAGGAAATGAGGGTTATGCTATCTGACCATGTGTATAAGTCTTTCTGCATTAACCTCTACCTCTTGCTCCCCTCCCTAGTAATTTGAACCCAGTGACTATTTCAACAGAATTTGTCCAAAAGGGTGGAAATGCCCAGGTGCTATGAAGGCAGGCATGAGTACTCAGGGAAAGGGAAAGACTGTGAGGCATGAGACACAGGCTGCAGAAAAGCAGAAGAGGTACAGAAACATCACCCGTTGGTGCTATATCAGCCACGGCACCTGCATGCTGAGGAAAACAGGCTTTGTTTGAGATAGTTCTTGTAGAGCTCCTTACCTTAGGGAAACCGTACTCTGGCTTGCTGTGGCCAGAAAAGTGAATTTGTTTGTTTCTCTATTTGTTTCTGTCCCTSCTTGGTGCAGCAGTAAGGACTGGGCTCTAGTGGCAGCTCAGGCAGCTGGCTAAGAGCCGAAAGCTCTGGGAGCCTCTGCTGCACCCAGTCGTGCATAGCCAGAAGCGCCCATGCAATTCAGGTGCTGGATCTACCCGTTCCCTGTCTTTCCTTGGGAGAAACCACGTCTCTGGAGGCTACTCCAGCCCCRTATCTGTAGAACTAGGGTCTTGATTCCCTGGAAAGAGAGGGCTGCTCACCCTGCTTGCTCCCTAGGGGCTCCTGGGGGAGAAAAGCTGCTTTTCCCTCCAGGCATGCAAGGGGAAGGACTGTGCCTCTCCTGCCTCCTGCTCCCCTCCAACAGCCGCGCGGCACTATCCCAAGGTGCTGCCTGGTTCTGTGATGGGCCTTTTGAGCAGCTCAGATGGACTTTGGGGCTTTGCTCCCTTGCAGCTCGCCCGGCCCAACATGCTGCCATGTCCTGCGGATTGTTATCCCCACATGTGGAGATAGTGGCGGTTCCCCAGCATCCAATGACAGCAATTTCTGTAATACTTCCCCAAAGGTTTGGTTGTTATTGGGTTGGGTTTCKTTTCCACTCAAAGCCAATTATGGGCACTGCTCACTGTTATTGAAGCTATACAGCTGACGTTTTGTGCAAGCAGCAGAACCCATGTAGGAGGGCAACCAGAAGACTAGCAGGATGCCAGACCCCTTCCCTGATAGATATCCCTATATGGATGCCTGCAGCAGCAGGCATCTTGTTTGTTATTGCATCCCCACATAAGTTGTGTGGTCTCGGCAACCCTTTCAAGAATCAGGTCCTGTATGCAAAGTCATTAAASTTAAACATATTTTAATCCATAATTGTACAAGATTTATTTAATTTAGTTTTTTTTTTTTTTTTATTTATAGTTCAATTGGGATTGTAATGTGTTTTCAGGCCAGCACACCAAGATCCGTCAATTTTTATTGCGTCTTTTAATTGTGTTCCTCCAGCCCAAGCACCAGCAGTTTTCCAAAGCAGGCTGTTTGCAAAATCTCTTCTGCTTTGGTGGGGTGGCAGAGAGAAAAAAAACAAACTCATTTGCAGTTTTGCTTGAGTAAACACCTTATGCCCTACACAAAGAGCAAGGTAACAGGCACATGCTGCTCACTGATGGTGAGGTCACCACGGAGAGCTTGGAGGGGCCGTCATCAGCCAAACCCTGTAGCACTGGCCCGGTTGGGGTGTCCCAGAGCCGGGCTACTGCAGGCAAAGCCTCTTGCCCCTCCATCACCTCACCAGAAGGATGCAGCACAGCGGGCCTGGAGCTCAGTGACACAGCCCCAGCTTAAAAATATGGGAGCATTGTCAGCATGCTTAGTGCTGGCAGGGCAACAAGGCTCCAGTCTGGTCTGTGGTGATGAAGAAACAGTAATGTTAATTAAGCAAAATCCCCTCTCCCCCCCAGGTTTTACATACACAGGCATATATGCATTTATTTATATATTTATATATAGAGATATAGATATTATAGATATATTTATGTGATAGTGACCGTCGTGGGAGCAATGCATTATTAAATGTTCCCATGCAGCCCGTGCGTGTGAGAGGCAGCTCCGAGGCACTGGCCAGCCCCGCAGCGCCTCTCTGCATATCCAGTAGTGCTGGAAGTAATGGAGTGAACTTCCTTTCCTCATAACTTTTAATAAGACAGCTCATCAGTTGCATTCCCTGCATCCAGAGCAGGGAACTTGACGAGGTGCTTTGTACTGGGAAGCACATCCAGCCGGCTCAGTGTCAGGTCCCAGTAAAGGCAGCTGTGAAGTATTATACAGATTTACCTTCTGTGTAGTTAAGAGGGCAACCTGGGAATTCCAGGGGACAGAGAAAGCCACCCCAACTGAATAGCTGTCAGAGTGATAATCCTTTTAAGAGAATATGTTTGCTGTGTGCTGCTTATTTATACAGAGCCTGTGTGCCTGGTGAAACTTTTCAGGCCTCTTGATTTCAAAGGGGTAAAGTTTCCATTAACACAAATGAGGATGTTATACCCTAACATGCTGAGTCTCACAGAGTGAAGTATTCCCTTGAATCCCTCTAAACGGTAGGCTCTTAATAGAAATTGACTCTTTTT
>NW_020454139.1:747221-765127 GCF_003342845.1 Nothoprocta perdicaria | reverse complement strand
ACGATTTAAATTAATGTTACACTGTTAATATTCTGCACAAGGATTGCCATGCAAATCAGAATCTGGTTGTTAAGAAATCTGTTCTTTCTTTAAGCAGTAACTAAAAAGATTGCTGGTTGATTCACAAATTTTGGGGCATTTTTTTCCCACATACCTCTTTTCTTGAGCCTCATTTTTAAGAGCCAACATCAGTGGAAACTTGGAGACAAACTCTGTCACTGAGGAATTAGTTCACTATTRATGTACCCTTGACGATAACTCCTGGGAAGAAGAAACTTGGCTTGTCCATGCGCATTGCTGTAGGCCTCTGCTTTGACTGAAGCCCATAGTTACTATTGTATTAAAAACAGTAAAATTCCTTGCCCGTGATGGAATCTATGGCGAGTGCATGTGTCGCTGTATGTGCTTAAGAGGGGAAAATTATGATGAAATTTGGCAGGGAATTTACCCCTTGCTTACCATTGAAGTTCAGTGTTGAGAGTGAATGGCCACCATTGCCTGAGAGAAAATCTCTGGATTTGTTCCTCTTCTGTGTATATCTAGGACAGAGTGGTCTGTGATCATTAAGTCCTTTCTGGCAATGACAAAAATGCCCTTTTCAGACCTGCAGTTGTTTGAGCCACGTCTAGCCTGTGTGGGCCTTATGGGACGGGTGCCTTTAATTTCCTCCTGATTCTGTTGTTAATTTGAATAGGTACTTAAGCTACTTCAAGATTTATTTATTTTTTAATGAGAATTTCCCAGCTATTTCATTCTAACAAAGTGGGATGGGAGTAGTTAGCATCTCCATTTTCCCCTTCACAAACAAGCTGCTTGCCTCCTGGATGCAATTATTTTCTTTTATCTGTTTAGGAAATAACACCATTGAAGTAGTCCTGATGTAGGCGGTGTGCTACCTGCAAAAGAATGRCTGAGGCATGGGCCTATTAGCCTGCCCATGCTGCACTAACGATTTCACTAATGCTTTACCCTCACATGATTGAACAGGGCTTCCCTCAGATGACTGGACAAATGAGAACAGATGATCAGCGGAGTTCATAAAAGTGAAATATCTGATAGCTGCACCCCCATTGCTCTTGTGTTGTGGGTGAATCTGCATGCAGAGGGGTGAGGAGAAAGAGAAAGGGAGACGGTTGTAAAACAGCTCTGTAATTACCATGTAGATAAAGCTATGCATCAGTGAGAAACTTGTTTTAAGATGTGTACATTGCCATAGGCACGACTGCAAGAGTCTGCTTTTGCTTACGCTGATACGAATCTGGAACAATCTTATTTTCAGCCAAGTGGCTTCCATTTACACAAGCAGCAGCGAGAGCTGAGTCTGTCCCTTAGGTAAAAAGGAGGGTGAGAAGACAGGAGGCAACCTGGCCAGGCAAGGCAAATCCCCGCTCCCAGGTCCCTCCACCACTGCTACCGCCTGATGCAGGCTGTCTCCTTCGTGCTTTGCCAAGTGACCTGTACCAGGTCTTCCCACCGCCTCAGGAGCATGTGGGCAGAATTTTTGCAGAGCCTCCTCTTTATTCTTCTCCTAACCTGAATGATTGTTTCACTTTTACCAGCTTACCCTGCACCGCCAACAACACAAGGAGCAATAAATCTCCGCCAAGGTTTCTTGGTGTGGGGTGAATAAGCAGCGCTGATGCTGATTCCTTAAAAAAACTCATTTCTTGTAACGTGAGCTCTGCTGAAGATGGTCATGTCAACTGATTAGACTTTTTACTTGGCCATATTGATTCTGTTCTACACCGATGCGGCCCATAATGCTGGCTAATGTTATTGACGAGCCATCAGTCCTGCAGAGACGTGTGGGGCTTGCAGCTCTCTCTGAACCACAAAAACCTATCCATGGACAATGATGGAGAGGAAGAGGAAGATGCAAGCAAAGCACTCAGGCTGGCTTCATTCTGCCTGTAATACATTAATGAAAGACATATACACTCTGTGGGAAGAGACAGATGTGGCTCTCCAGAAGCCATTTATTTATAAAATAATTATGAATGCACGGTCGAGTCATGGATTTTCATTACTGTGTGTATGTCCAACACTCTTTGTTCACGTTTCCCTGTAAATGAAATACAAAGGGAAAGCGATAGCGGCGGAGCCCTGCGAGAGGTCACCCTCTTCTTCCCCTTGCTGCCTTTCCTTACGCCACGGGGGCAGGTGCTTTCCGAAGCAACGCGGAGCTTTCCCTGGAAGGCGCGCGTCAGTGGCAGCCGGAGTGGCGGCCTGTGCTCCAGTGCCGCGGGATGCCYGCGGCAACGACACCGGAGCGSCCATACCTCTGAGGGTTTGATCTCRTGGGCTGCTGAGCACAAGGTCTAAACCACTTAAATCTCTACTGCATTTCATTTTTGTTTCCTTTTCTGTTCTTTCTTCAACACTCTGCCTTCTTGAAAGCCGAGGGTAGAAGCTTTGAAAGTCGGTCTGCCTCTTTCTTGCTCAAAATGAGAAGAGCAGAGTGGAACTGTGACCTAATCATTCAACAGCTCCTGATTCTTGAAGAGGAGGAAGAGTGGGAAGCTAGTGAGGAAGCTGATTATTGTATCACGCCATTCAGCTCCTGGGATAATAGGTCTATTGTAAACTGCACAGCAGTAGTAGCAGGAGAGGTAAACACTGGGAACTTGCAGCCAAGAGTTTGCTTCACATGTCTCTCTAGGATAAAGCCACGGGACCAGATTGTAGAAAACATATGACATGAGGATTTTCCGCAGGGAATTTTAGAGCATATTCAAATCTAGTCCTCCCTCTTCACAGTGCTCCAGCTGCTCTCCAAGTTACCTGTATTGTATAGGTTGCTTAAAACAACCCATTTCAAATGATCCCATCCTTCCTTAGATTGACAGGGCTTAAAAGTATAAATATTACTGGGCTTAGCATCAGGTCCACAGAAGAGGCTATTCTTTAGTGCATTYTTGCAAGATGACATCGAATACACTAATATTGCTCCTAGTGTCCATCAATAATTAGCACTGCTGATTCCAGGATAGGAGGCTGTATGTTTGGGAGAGATGAAAAGTGCTGTATGAGTGCTAGATATTAWTATTATTATTGGCAGCCCACTGAAAAAGGAACAGAGGGGTTCAGGCATAATAAGCTGAACTGCTGGATGTGTCATGTGTTTTCTGAAGGTAATGCCTGTAGCAGGAAATTGGTAATAGGAACAGGCAAAAAGCAAAGGAGATGAAGGAACTTAGTCCTTTCATATGGAGAAAAAAAAAAAGAAAAGAAAAAAAACAATGTCTCACAATTAGTCCTGAGTGAAAGGACAAAACTGCACTGGGTGTGGGATTACACAAGAAACACAGAAGTTCATTTTCAGTGAAAAGCTTGCAAACCAAGCAGTCTTACAATTTGCATGAGTGACTAAGCCAGAAAGAGTGAGTTGGAGGAGAATGAATTCGCAAGGCTGAATATGGGGATGAAAGACTTGCAGATTTTTTTTTGMAAAGCTCAAAAAATGGGTGAATTTTGCAGAGCGCAGCTGCAGTGATCTATATATATTATTACAAACAAGCTAATAGTGTTCATAAGCAGAGATGAAAGTGAGCAAGAGCTGGCAAAATAAATGTTAGCTGAAACTGAATCCCACTAACCTCCTGTGGAATGGTTGTGATATTAACCCCCTGCATACCCACAGCAGAGCGTTCATAGAGGGAGTCTGAGCACAAAGCTGGGTGATGTTTAATTTTAATTTAAGGCAGCTTATCCAGGAGAGACCATGCAGCGCTGTGGCATGAATGAAAGGTTATTGCGGAGAATGTGAATGCACTTATGTGGGTGGGTGCAAGTGCAACTGCAGCCAAAAGGAGATGTCAAGGCAAAGTGATCTGGTGTTAAACTCACAATGAAGCAAAGTGTTGCACTCTGGGACACATTAATTTGGTGTAAATCTGGAGAAAACCTGGTTCCTAGCAGTGGGTTGATTCTGTACTTAGAGATCATAATTTGGCTCTTTCTCCTGGTCTTACATTGCCTTTCATTTCTGTTTATTACCATRGCCTTTCTCTTGAAGATTACAGTTCCCCAAGATATTTTTAAAATGTTTTAAAAGCATGAAAAAACACTTCCCTTAGATGCTACTATATTTAGTATTTTTATATTGTTTCCATTTAATTGATTCAGGTCAAGAGAAAAGGGACTRTTGCCATACATACATTAGTAGATGGAGATGACCTCAGAAAAATCAACTCTGTAGCATCCAGAAAGATAATTTTGGAAGCAGTTGTGACCTCCAAGAAACAACCCTAGCCTAGATTGTACCATTCAGTAGTTATGCAGTCTAGGGCTTAAAGCTAACATGAGCTAAATCTTGATTCTAACAAAGCCAAGGAAAATGTACTGGCACCAGAGTTTCATTCTAGAATTGTTAAACTTTGCAGAAAAGTAATTTTTGTGAATCTATGAATGTAATGACATTATTCTCTTTTGAAACTCCAGTGATTTTCCTTTGGAAGCTCAAGGGATTCAAGTGTTGCACGTTCTTACCCAAATATAAATAAATCCAGCACACAGGTCCTTTAATTTCTTCATCGGGGCTTTGCACCTCTTCTTTGTGGCAAACTGATGATTTCTGAGGTGGGAGAGCTTATAGGTAAACAGTAAGCAGACAGCATTTGCTTAGGAAACATTCTTACATGCAGAGCTTGAAAAAACTTGCTTTCTTTGGCATTTAGTTTCTGTTTTCCTCTCAGAAAGGAGCTATATCTTCAGTGTCAAGAAATGGTGCAGGCTATTTCACAGCTGGGCATTGGTCAGTAGATACACAGTGTGCATTTCCATCAGCCGTAGGTGGGATAGCAAGACTTGCTCGTTTAGCGTTTGGCAGGTTCTTGTGAGGGCCATGTAAATACGGGTTCTCATTGTTTTGAACTCTCTGGCATTGCTCACTTTCTGCTTTGTCATGCCCAGATTTTAGGAGAGGAGGGCAGCATCTGTCGTTCTGTAAAACCTGGTGAGTGCCCACTGAAATGACAAGTGCATCTGTCTGTCTATTCATGCTGTGAATGACACATCATGCTTTCTTTTATTCTTTTCCTGTCTTTCTTTGTAGATTCCCCTGGGACTGAAGAGACCCTCCCCGCCCCACTGCTCCAGCCTCCTTCCGCAGCCCGGGGAACCGCTGCCCACTGGAGTCACCCCAAGCGGAATCTTGGATTGATGGTGCAAGGAAAGGAACTGTCCTTAAGAGAAGTAGATCCCTTGGACTCGTGACTCAGAGATTTCCCATTAGTCGTGCAAAGCTCCTATGTTACAAATTTATGTGGTTCACTGTCATGACTTGTCSACTTCTCCCTGAGCTCTTCTCAGTCCCCTATGTACCTAGCTAATGCTCCTCAGTGGAGCATATTTCAGCTCGGGACATCCTCAGCACCCTTACACCACCGTGCAGTGTAGCGCCACATGGGTTCCTGTCACCAAATCTTTCACCTAATGCCCTGTGGCAGTGAGTCTGAAGCAGCAGGATACTTTGCTGACGTAGAGCAACATCTTCTGCTGACACTACTCACAAAAGCATTTTTAAGTAGACTTTTTGCTAGGGGGGCAGGACAAAAGAAGTTACAGGTATGTGAGGCAGAAAATGATAATAAAATACTCTCATTATATTGTAATGGTGCACAAGGTTCAATTTCTAGCATGTGGCAATAGAGGAAGAACTCCTGGGCACTCCCTTCGGAAGCTAAATCAAGGGTGTTTTAATTTGCAGTCCCTGCTTCCTTTTCCACAATGAGACACAGGACAATAAGAGGGAACATATTTCTCTTGCAAGTTAACTCAACATGCAATATGCAGAAGATTACTCAGGCTCACTCAGTGCTAGCAATCCACAGTTTATTGATCTTGCCCTATCACTGCTTACATTTTTTATTCTTTAATTTTCTTTCCTTATTTGCTCATTAGTTCAAGAGATGGAGGGAGAGGGGGAGGGAAAGACACACTGGAYGGCATGGCATCATTTTTAGGTTGCCTTGGAACAGGGAGATCAAAGGGGACATCGGAAAGCAGCAGTCCCTGAGTAGGCACAAATTGTCCACACTTGTTCTGTGTGATTTACCCCAGTCCACACCATGCTCTGTCCATCCTCCCTGCAGAGGTAACTTGCCCAGCCAGTGGTTGCTTGCCTTGCATCCCAACCTCTGCTGTGCTGTGATCTCCTCGCTGCAGAGGGAAGAAATGGCCAGAGCTGGGGCGACCAGCAGATACTGGGCTGCAGTCCCATCCGAGTGACTAACGAATGCACGGGTGCACCCTCCTGTCGGCAAGACAGTTGCCATTGCTCATCTTTCCAGCTTACAGTGTCTGTAAACAGCACACTGCAATGCCATCAGAGGGTTTAACAGATGTGTAATTGTTCAGGGATTAGTGGTTAACAATAAACAGCACACATTTTTTTTTCCCTCCTTGTGCTATTAAAAGGAACTAACAAGGGTGGTGACTGTGAAAATGGAACAAGCCTTGTCCACGGTGGTGGGCTGTAGTCGTGTCTTTTTCAGAGGTCTGTTTAAATCCTCTTTTTTTCTCCTCTTTTTTAAACCTCCTCACCTTCCCAGTATAGTTATTGCATGTTTTTGAGTCTGCAGAGCTTGCGTAAGAGCAGTGCTGGGAAATTTGTTCAGAACCGACAACTGATTTCCAACATAATAAGTAAATGAACACAAATTTAACTTCATGGCATTCAATATTAACTACTTTCTAATGCTGAAATAGTGGCCTGCAGCCATCTCTGCAGTGTGAGGAGAATGGTTAGTCAGCAGCTAAGCACAACTTCAACCACTATGCTATCAAAGGAAAAGTGGGCAAAGATTGGGAATTTTAATGAACAAATGGCATTCCTACAGTTTGCAGTTCAAAGATAAGTAAATAATGAATAACTTGAATGCAAATTACCCCTAATTAACTTTGCTAAGTCTGTTTTTAATAAGGCTAGATATGAAAGAATCACTAAGACTAAAATATAACACACATACCACAAACACTGAAGAAGTCATCTCTCTCTCTCTCTTTTTTCTTTTTTAAAGGGGGTGGAGGGCACTGTGGCAAGTGGAAGGAATGAGAGGTTTCCAGGGTCCCAGGTGGCAGCATCTAAGTGTCTTGAGACACAGAGTCAGTTTGATGACTCCAGACATCAGAGGTGTCCAGGAGCCCCATGGATGCCCCTGCGCATCCGTGGACAGGGAGGGGAGGAGAGGATCAGCGGGACTCAGGACAGAGCTTGGCAAAGAGCAGGTGACCGCAAAGCAGGGCCCCATGCTGGTAGCACAGAGAGGCAAAATCGTAGTGGTTCCCAGGCAAAAATCCCAGCAAAAATGCCTTTTGTACCTGCACCAGCTCCAGTGAGCGTTGGGTGTGCAAGGAATGCAAGACAAGGCCCTGGAGGCACGACTCAATGCAAACAAAATAATTTGAGGAAGAACACCCACGGAGCGGGGAGTAGTCCAGCACCTGGCATGCCTCGCAGAAAGGTGGGTTTTTAGAAGTTTTCTGAAGCAGGGGAAGGGTGTATATCCAAACATATTAACAGGGCAGCATGAAAGAGAATAGCTCGAATCTAAGTAGATTGTATCTACATTAGAAATCAAATTAATATTGTATCTCTGCAGCCTGTACTTGGGCAGTAAGCTGCTGCATTTTTAGAAAACTGGCGCGCGCTCTGGGCTTCAGCTATTCCTGCAGATTTTAGGGAAAGCGAGGATGTGCCTACACAGAAAAATAGTCCAGACAAGAAGTGCCTGGGAGTCGGGAGTCAGGCTTTCGTCTGCACTCTAGAGCCCCAGGAGCACAGATGGTTGTGAGTGTTACACAAGCCTGATCTCCACTAGTCTTTTTTCAGGAATTACCACTTGAACTCTGAGCATGCAGCAAGTATGTTTGTGGAGATTTGTGATTATGTACAGCTCTGCATGAGTGCTAGTTATGAATCTGATGATTACTATTGTATTTATGGTGTGCACTAATGACAAGTATAATCCATTAAAATGTACGTCTCAGAATGAAATTGCGTATCAAAAATAAATACACAGTATGGTTGTATAAATCTTGTGGGAAAAATCTGTTTATGAAATTTACTGACTTTTGAGTGCTTGGTTTCAATACGTTACTATTGCAGTAATAATAATATTCCTTAAGGAGCCCTGTTACTGTTTCCTGGTTTAAAGAAGAGAAAAGTACTTCTCATCCTATCTTGATGGTAATTTCTGTGTATTCCATAATCCAGAAGCCCCAGGTTGAATTACAACACAGTATTCTGGGTCCAGGCCTGTTCAGAGAACATGGCCCACGCTGTCCATACATGCTTGAAATCTTTTCAAAGCCACATCTCCAAAGAGAGGCAAACACGCACTCCTCTCCTTTCTAAGTGCTGCGAATTTCCCCRCGTTGTGACAACATTGTTCTCCAGATGAGTATCACATTGCAAATGGGACATCTTGGTTTCCTATGATTTGTTTGTTGATTTGTAAACATTGATAYTATTCCTTCCCTTTATTTTTTTTTAATAGAGCAGATTTTTCTTTTCATGCACTTTTCTGGTGGATTACCAAAGTCCACAATCCCTAGTCGTTTGTTTTGTTCTCCAGGACAAAACGAGACCCTTAAACAAAAGTCAAACCAGCCAGGTTTGATGGTTTTGTGAAAATATTCTCAGACCTGAGCTGCCATGCCAAAAGCCTGGACTCCACATTTGCTTTCTTGTCTGTTATTCAGGGCAAAAGGAGTCAGTAAAAGCACTTGGGACTGGGAAAGATAATACTTCATGCTTGCTCTACAATGACCCCTCCAGGTGATCAAGAAGGGTCCCACACTTCGTTCTGCCCAGCCAGGAAGGAACATTTTTCATGTACTGGAGAACATATCCAAAGGGACTTTAGGATTTGAGCACAAACAGATTGGAGGATCCCTTCCCACCCTCACAGACAAAAGTCAAACTGAAGGCCTCTGAGGGTCCAAAAGAACAGTAAAAAAAAATCTAAATAAAAGCAATGTCTTTGAAAAAAAACTTCAGAGAGATTTCTTTTGCTCAGAGAGAGGAGCACATCTGGCTTAGGGTGAAAAGAGAAGTGGTGTCATCTGGGCAAAAATAAAACCATTCTCTTCAAATGTCTCCTAAAAAAAAAAAAAAAAGGAGGAGAGGAAACAAAAGAATAATGATGCATGAAGAGAAAGCAAGTTCAGGGAAAAACAAAATCTTGTAATGTTTTAGGAGGGCTTATTAGAGTGAAAATTAAGTGTCATGCAGAGCTTTGCTTCAGTCCTGATGTCTTTTATTCAAAGAGCCATCACCCTGTAAACTCGCTTTAACAACTCCCTTCAGATGAAATATAAAAATTAAAGACATTTACAACACAGCTTAGTAGCAGATGTAGTCTTATTGTGGGGGTTTAGATCAAATGGTGATGTAACCCCTCCAAAAGGGGTTATGGCTCTTATGAAAACCTCTCACCAGAGGAAAAAAAACTTGGATATCTGACAAAATGTGGGGTTCTATTTTTGCTTTGAATCCTATTTCCCATTGTCAGATGGGCTTGACTTTTTATTTACCTCTGGAAGATGGAAAAAAAAATCCAATTTTGTTCCTGGATAGTTTCCCTGTTTCATAATCTTTCTCCAGCTCTGCGTTAAGGTGTAGCATAAACAGCAGGGCCTCTGCAGGGAGGAGGGTATGAACCTAGGGTAGGTGGGACTTGGAGGRGACTTGCAGAAGGACAAATCTCAGAAAGATTGACTGAGGCAGTCAGAGCAATTTAGCAGACTAGAACTGTCCCCATATATTTTTCTTATCCCTCCAATAATATGAACAGGGACATGACCTTACAGTCAATTCATTCTTTGTCCCATAGAAATCAAAGACCGATGGAATTATCATTCGTCGCTGATCTCTGTTGAGAAAGGAAGGGGATAATCTGGAGCACTGGGTCTCTAATGTGGTTCTTCATTATAATTGCCCATGGCATTGCCATTTTGAGATTACCATGCTTGATGCCCTCTCTATACCATGCTTGATACCCCAAGTTTGCTGATGTGAAGGTCCTCTGTATCTCTTATCCTTCATTCAGCTAAGGCATAATTGCTATATAAAGACTATTTTTCCTGGAAAGATGGCCACTGATATGTGCATGGCAAAGGGCATGCTCTAAAAGCTGGGAAGCAACCTTCTCCCTGTTAGCAACTGCATGGAAAGACATGCTTCAGAAAATGGGTTTTCTGGCTGTGACATTGCTAACGCCATGGCTGAAGTCCTGGCCTACASCTTATCTGTCTGTGCTGCCAAAGAAATTGGCAGGCCTTCTGCTGTGGGGAATTGCTTTTAATGAACATGCCCCACAAAGGTAAAAGGATGGGGAGTAAACTCATTTTTGTGGAGATGAATTTTATTTCAGTATCTCACAGACACTTGCAAAACCCTACCTTTGGTCAAGTTTTGTTCCCTTTAACAGGAACTTTACCAAGCAGTGAGAAAAGAACCTCGCAAAACTGAAATCACAAGCTGCTGTCCAAAGAGGAGAAAAATAGGAAGGTATAAAACATCAGTGGAGCACAGAAACGGGGAACATGGACAGTGCACTGGATCCAATATGATTTCTCTCTTTGTGTGTGGTAAAAGAATGACTTGTTCCTTTTGTGGGATTAATTAACTCCTCCTTGGGAGAAGTACTTCAATTACAGAATACTTTATTGTCTTACTTCTCCTAGTATCCATTTCCATTTTTCTCTGGAAAGGGCACATGTAGACTCACACACCCACACCCACACAGGAAAACACTAGTTTTCTTCTTCTTTTCCGTGGGGCTTCCTGGGAGGTATAACTTGGGAAGCGCACGGATGCCTGCTCGGGTGATAGCTCCCATGGGGCTGAGCCGGGATCCAGCAATAAACTCTTGGAGCGGCGTGTCGCAGCACAGCCGCGCGGATCGCCTTGCTCTGCACCCCGGCCAGGGGCGCTCRCTGCAGCTGGGAGGCGAAGGCGAGCACGGGGCCTCTGCCATATTCATAGTTCTCACACCCCAGCAGCTGGTTGGGAGCCAGTTCAGCCCACAACACAATTAAGGGCAACCTCGGGGCTGCTCTAACAAACAAGAGCCCCCAAGGAGTATGCCACAGTGCACACCCCTTTCCTCCTCCCCTCCTGGCCATATCCACGAGATGTCCCCGGTGCCAGGAGCTGGGAAAATTCTCCAGGGAAATTCTCAGCTGGCTGGTTGGTCTAGTTTTATGGTCCCTTTGCTATCCCGAGACCCATACCATGGTTCATAATTTTCCTACAGAAAAAATGCTGTTTTGCCATTCAAATTGCTAGCAAGTTTTGAAGAAGATGACAGTCTGAACAGAAAGGTTGCAAGCAGAACACTGAAAATGCAATTTTGCTCACATATAACTATACTCTATGTAAGTGGTACAATGAGATGGCTATTCATATGCCAGAGGTGTACATCCTTCAGCATATTACTGCACATTTTTTTTGTGTGKTTTTTTTTTACCTGATAAGAATACATCTCCAACACAGCAGGCTAGCAATGTCGATTAAGTATTGGTATCCTTACATCCCTTTTCATGGAAAGTAAGGATACTTGCAAGAAAAGATACCTGCCTCAAAATGGTGCAGTTACAGATGGGTGAAGCCATCTGTCTATACTCCAAGAGGAATATAGACATGTGACATGACTCCCATTTCATACCGATCTGGCTTACATCTGCTCCAAGACCTGGCTACAATGACCATGCTGAGTCTGTCCCCCAAGAATATCCCATTCTTTCACTTTAATAGTAAAAATCACAAAATTCCCAAGAAGCCCAAGGAATGATAAATCTTAAAGCAGGTGTGGAGGTTTATGCTGTCAGATGTTGGACCTGAGAGAGTAAAAAGACAATCTGGGAAAATAATACTTTTCGCATTCTTTAATTTAGGATTGTGCTCAACATTTTGTTTGAGGTTAATTTAGACTCCATCTCCCCAGYTGTTCTAGTCCAGCATCTAACACAACCCAGTACTAACTGAGCAATGAGCCTTAGCCAAACCTAGAGGAGAAGGAGCACTGATAAGCACCTGCCTAGCATTACTAGTGTCCACGAAGCACCATGTTGTGTCAAAGACACTGAAATTACCCCATGCCTTAGAAGAARTAGTGCTAGGGAAGCAACTTCTCTGAGGCAAAAGCTGCTTTGTGTCCAATACATAATGGGCTATGTGAGAGAGGAGCAGGTTATCCACTGCATCWCATCTTCCTTGACTGGTGACTCACAGTTTTCTCTTAATGGCAGAAAAATAAATAATGAGGTCCTAAATAAAGGAGAAAGTGTGGAGTTCACATACAGGGTCTGCTTCTGACTCCTGCTATACTACCATGCCTTGGGTCCGCATTTTCCCAATCCATGTAAATAAGGATAAAAATGTCTTCACACCTTGCAGAGCTACTGTTGTAACTGACAGACCATAGAAATGCCCCCAAAGATGTAATCTGCTCCAGGTCTCAGGAATAAGGAGCTGCCAGGGCAACATCTGCATGTTGTGGTGAGGGCTCTGCGCTGTGTTCCCAGTACACAGATGCAAAGTGCAGAGCTCAGATGAGCTCATGGGATTTTAAATGCTCTGCAGCATCTCTCAGCTTGCTCACAGGGGCAGCCTGGCTGCTTTCCGTGGGTTTATTAAATGGCCAATATGCTCAAAGAATCAAGAAGGAATGAAGAAGGGTGTTTTATCTGTTTGCGTGTTGCACCTTGGCAAGCGCAGCCTTCATCTCCCCCATTCCAAAGACCTCTGGACTGAAGATTAAGCACCAGTGATAAGTGCTGTGTTTTCATTCTTCTTGTATTTAGACAAATGTGCTTTGCCGATGAAGCATCCCTCCCTCACCCCATCTGTTTCAATAAGCTATGCTGCGCACGGGTCTCCAGGGGCCCTCGCAGGAGTGGGCTTTACTCAGTACCCCAAGAAGCAGCAGCTGCAGCTCCTCTGCCCAACGTGGCAGCGTTTGTAACTGTAAAAATGGCAGTGCTCAACTAATGACAGCACCTATGGCACTTATGTGCCAAGAGAAGAAAGTGCATCGTCCACGGCTTCCAAACCTTGCAACGTGCAAAGAGTCTTGTAGGTCTGGGAGGCACAGATCGAACAGGAGACAAATTCATCTGCTCATCTGCCTGCTGGTGGGATCAGCTCCTCAGCCCTTGGGAGAGGTTTCTAAAAAGTAGCCAAAACAATTAGCTCTATATCTAGTCACTCCGGGCCCTCAGGCAATGTGTCTTTCCCCCCTTTCTTCCCTAGCTCTCTGTATTATCAAAAAAAAAAAAAAAAAAAAAAAAGCAAAGGAATGTTTGGAGAGGACATTTACTTTTAAATAAAATGACATTAGCTTCAGAAGTCTCTAACTTGGAGCCCACAGAACATTTAAAGTTAGTGCAGGAGCAGATAGGCAGGACCTTCTGTGTAATGTAACCTGTTTTGGTTAAAACAGAAGGTGAGGGCGGGGTCCCTGACAAGTACCTGACGAAAGGAAAAAAATGGCAAGTTTTGTTCTGCCAATGCCTATGTATTTGCAAGTGTAATATGCATATCCTCTAATCAAAGAAGCTCCTACATTTTTGATCTTCTAGATCCTCTAAAAGATCCAGATGCTTTCAAAGATGCCAGGTGCACAAGACTCTGAATTCTCCCTGCTTTCTCATCCTGAAGATGCGTAGCCTGCACAGCCTACCAAGTGTCACATTGAACAAGGGCTGGCAAGGTTTGTTGTGTCAAGTGGAAACACTTAAGATATGAAGAACGTTTAAGTGCTCATCAAGGRTTTGAGGAGTGTTTGTCATTGCAGGTCTGTAGTCCTTCAAAGTAGTACCCAAAGCTTGAACTCCACTTAAGAGTTGACACCATTACCATAAGCTATTTAATTTTACAGCCTTATTATTTCTCATTTTCTTCATTAAAACAGCAAAGGCCAGTTAACATACTTATTCACCGAGCAGAGAATACATATTTTACTGATGGGACATTAAGGAGAAGTGGATGGATGTCGCTGCTATCTCGTAATGGAAAAGACAGATTTCAATCACTGCCATGCCTGGGCAGAAGGGAAGAAAGCAAGGAAAAGTGAGAGAGAAATGAAAGACAGAAAAACATCCCCATTTCCCCAGATCAGACACTAATGTGTTAATGTATTCTGTCTGAACTTATGATACCAAATGGAGGTGCACAAATCTCAACCCTGAAAACTCAGTGGATAGAAGAAAGCTGACTACTTAAGACTCCCGCAACAACTTCAGTACATCTCCAGACACAGCCTGGAGCAATAAAGAGGAAAAGAATTTTTATTATTTTTTTTAAGATTAGATGCCCATTTTAGTATTTAGCACACTGTTTTTAGCATTTGGAGACTATCTTTTATAGCAACAGTACATTTCCTCTGCCACTTTTTGGCTGGTCATCTCAAAGAGGCAGACTCACCAGCCATGGGCAAAAGATAAAAAACATACACATGCAAGAACATGAATATGCCCCTCAGAGCAGTAACAAGAGCACTCAAAACTGAGGCACTTGCCTCTGTTCTGGGAGAGACACAAAATACATCATGCAGACTGCAGTTGCTTCTTCTGCTACCCAAGCAGTTTTCCACCAGGACATGGGAAGGTAGAGGTTGTAAGGAAGAAGCAGACTAAAATTTGGTTTGGGTGGATAGATGAGGACTGGTTTCGGCGCTGAAGAGGGTTTCTGGGGCTCCAAGATCCCACTGAAAAACTGTTTTGGGTTGTAGCCAGGCACTGATGTGCACCAGCAAAACATGCTCACAAGTTTGTTGGCTGTCTTCTTTGGTGCTTGGCCCTAAACCCTGAGAAACCAGCCCTCCTCCCCACACATTATTGTAGCACAAGTGCTAAGCAATATCCACCTCCCGAGAGCTGCCCACAACATTGGAAAGAGACACGGGTCTCACCAGAGCCCTGGTGAGAACTCATTTTTTC
Source organism: Nothoprocta perdicaria (assembly GCF_003342845.1). Classification (NCBI taxonomy): domain Eukaryota; kingdom Metazoa; phylum Chordata; class Aves; order Tinamiformes; family Tinamidae; genus Nothoprocta; species Nothoprocta perdicaria. Next base: position 750,181 of record NW_020454139.1, on the reverse strand, counting down.
TGAGTGAGCACTCAGCAGATGCTGCTAGTGCATGCGTAGCTGAAAATGTAACCAAAATACCTTGTTTGAAAGGGAGGAAGATGAAACTCGCTGCTTATTTTTGAATATGAGCCAGAGGTGGACTGGGTAATGAGATCAACCTACTCAGAAATGGTTCTAGTGCATGCAATAGTCAGCAGAAACACAATGGACTGATGTTAGAGAGGATAATACTTACTCATATTGGCATCAGAGGGGTTTTGCATCAGGATATGATCYTAGGGTACAAGTGGCAAGCTGCAGTATGTCACGCAGGTACATGTCCTGATGCTCCTTACCCCATGGTATGGACCCAGGATACCAGTCCTTGCCAAAACCCTTTTCCCATTTTCATCACTGCTAAATATTTGCCACCCTCTAACAAAATAAACAGCACACACAAAAATGAGGTGAGTGGAGCTGTTAGTTCAGACGCTGCTATTTGAGAGCTCTTATAGCTCTGGGGAAATAAGTACTGAGTATGTAATCCCAGCAACGATACTAAAGGTAAATGGATTTGGGGATTTTCGTCATGTACAGTGGTAGCAATAACAGCAGTGACAGGGCATTTGTATCCCCACATCACATCTGGTGAAAATATTTCATCTGGGAAGCATGGTTTTTATCACATAATTTGGTCCCTTTGTTTTAGTGCCTAATGTTTCACACTGCTCGCGATCCTCACCTGAACATGGCTGCAAGGTGTCACTCCGCTCCAGATTCGGGGAGCCTGGGATATAAATTGAAGCCAATACATCCACTATTGGAGAAACATGTATTATTATTAAAGCTCATTCATCACTCGCTGAAGTAAATACCTTGCATGAGGGAATTGGAATCATTCTCAGGGAACTAGATCCATCACCTTCTAAATCAGGTACATCAGCTAGTGAATCAAATGCATCACCTTTGAATTAGATGGACTCCCGGTTGAATTAGATGCATCACCTATTGAATCAAATGCATTACTATTGAATCAAAAAACTGTACGTCACCCAGTAAATCATGTAAATATTACCCACACTGCACGTTTAACAGCTGCATCACCAATAAGTTTAACAGATGACATGTTAAACCTGCTATAACATTTAAACAATTACCTTAAGGRCCAAATTCAATATATCAGTCACCTGTCCTGGTAGATCAACTTTTCAGAGCCAGTAAAAACATYGCAAAGATGTTTTGGATCTTTTCTAATGTTTTAAACTTATAAGTGGATGAGTAAAAAAAGAAATGGAAACCAAAATCCACATCACCATACTGCCATTCTAGCTTACAGCAGTTATTGCACATTGAGATTCAAGATACCGTGGCTGTTTTAAAGCATGTGACAGTACTGTGTCACATGTCTTAGAAAGTCTGAGACYATTGTTTGAAGCAGTGATCGTATTCTGTATATCATAAGATTTTCAACTTAGGCAGTGCCATAGGTGTGGAAAGAAGGACTGACAAGTAAAGATAGAACTTTATTCATTCACAAAAGCTGAATTCATAGGGAAAGCAAAGATCTGGCCTGAAATCTAAAACTCAGTGCGGTTTTGTTTTTTTTTTTTTTGGATCAAAAATGAGTTCTCTAGAATGAGTAGCAGTTATAAGCAGTTCTAAAATTGTGGTATCATTTTTCTACAGCAATGTTAGCTGGCTGTAATGTTCACATTTTTGCATTCTGTTGGCAGAGGATGAGGTAAAAATAGACAACATAAGATGAATGGTGCTTTGACATCAGAAGATGAGTCAAATTCAGATCTCAAAAGATACAATCTTTTATGAATTAATTTATGAATTATAATGTTCATAAAAGTCCTGGAAATTTTATGAAATGTAGTGTTATTAGATGCTTGCATAGTTTTTATTATCTCCTGTCTGAGGAATTTCAAGCACAGGGAAGTCTCCAAAATACTACACCTTCTGCCTCCAATCTGAAATGAGTAATTCCAGATAGCACTGTTTTACAGATTGGAAAAAAAAACAAGGACAGGAGCTTTGCAACTCTTCCCTTCTTCCCCCTGCCACCCAACAAATGGCACGAGCAGCCGTTTCTGCCTCCCATGGGCATGGCTTTGGCCACCCTCCTCCAGGTTGTGTGAAGGGCACTGCCAGCTAAGGCTGTGGCAGTGTGTGCCATAGCGATGCACAGCTGAAGGAGCATGGCAGGGCACTGCTCCACTGCAGAGAGCTGAGCCTCTGCTGGGCTTGCCTGATGAACTGGAGCAGTTTCTTGGTGCTTAGCTGTAGCTGAGGAATCAGAGGAGGGGAAGTGCGGAAAGCTGTACTGGGCATAAATGAAGGCTTAATGCTGTCTGGGACAATAAGAAGAGGGAGAGGAATGGAGGGGGAAAAGGACACCTCAGTATGGTTGTGGAAGTATGGAGTTGCTGGAATACTACCGTTCTTCATCCCTGCTCTGGGACAGGTTAAAGAAATGAAATTAGAGACCGTGCTGAGCAAGAGAAAAGTTGGTCTGCAAGCCCAGCTGTACCTGGGCATGTGCAGTGGTTGCTCTTACCCAGTGAGTGCATCGCTGTCACTTCAGACTTACTGACACCACAGCATTGGGGCACTGTCCTTCCACTGCAAGCAATGCCCAGGGTAGCAGCAGCACGACTGGCCAAGGCCTATCCAGGTGTGCACAGTGTGTTTTCTGAAACTGCACAGCATCTGTCTTCTCTGAGACTAACTTAAACAAAGCTCTCTGTATCTTATTTTCCAAATGCTGTCATACTTCAGAGAAAAATGAAAGTGTAACATGTCCTTGCAAAAAATCCCCCTGGAAAGTCCTTAATGAGGACAACGTCCTCTCCCATCCTTTGTCATCCCTGTGACAATCATAGGATGGAAGTACTGGGAACAAGACATCCAAATTTCAATGCCCACTCGTCTGTAACAGACTGAAGTTGTGTGCTCTACTCCTTAACCTCTGAAATAGTCTGGGGTTTTTTGGG